>NC_139689.1:7500-260000 GCF_964106915.1 Podarcis gaigeae
CAAAAAAGACTCATTGTGGATTACAGGTTCATAAACAGTATGACCAAGCCCAAGGCCTTCCCCATGCCCAAGATAGATGATCTCCTAGCAACCGTGAGGAAGGGGAAGATCTTCACCAAATTGGATCTGCGTGGAGCGTATAACCTCATACGCATCCGGGAGGGCGATGAGTGGAAAACGGCCATGTTCACGCCTCTGGGCACGTATGAATACAGAGTTATGCCGTTTGGTCTCCAAAATGGATCTCACGTATTCCAAGCCTTTATGCATCACGTGCTAGCGGGACTCCTCTACAAGAAATGTGTGTGTTTCCTCGACGACATCCTGATCTTTTCGGAGACGGAAGAGGCCCACGAGAGGGACGTAAAGGAAGTCCTGCGAAGACTACGGGAGAACAGGCTCTACGCCAAGTTAGAGAAGTGCCAGTTTGATGTGACGGAGGTGGATTTCCTGGGCTACAAGCTGTCCGACAAGGGGCTGGCCATGGACAGCGTCAAGGTCCGCGCGGTGTTGGACTGGAAGAGCCCACGCAATCGGAAGGAAGTCCAGAGATTCGTCGGCTTCGCCAACTTCTACCGCAAATTCATCAGAGGTTTTGCAAAGGAGACAGCAGCGATCACGGACACTCTGAGTTCCAAGAAGAAGAGGTTCGTGTGGACGGAACAGGCGGAGCGCTCTTTTCGGAAGCTTAAAAGCCTTTTCGCCTCCGAGGAGCAACTGCTGCACGTGAATCCAGGCAGGCCCATGCGAGTGGAGACCGACGCGTCAGACAGGGCGGTTGGAGCTGTACTCCTGCAAGAAGATCCACATGGAAACTGGAGACCCGGTGCCTTTTACTCCCGAAAGCTCAGCAAGGCGGAGCAAAACTACACCATATGGGACAGGGAGCTGTTAGCCATTCACGCAGCTTTCAAAGCGTGGCGACACTTCCTCATAGGAGCCAAGCACACAGTACAGGTCCGCACGGATCACAAGAACCTAGAGTATTGGCGCACGGCGAAGCTCCAAAGCCAGAGACACATGCGCTGGGCGGAATTCTTCGCGGATTTCGACTTTCGGATAGAGTACATCCCAGGAGATTCCAACGTTATAGCCGATGCGCTATCCAGGAAACCGCAATATCTCGATGAAGCGGCGCCAGTAGCAGCCAAGCACATTTTCGCACCGCAGGCGTGGTCGTGCGCTGCCATCACAGTAGATCTGGACGCGGTGCGACGCGCGTTGCAAGTGGATCAGTTCGCACAGTCCAAAATGGAGGAGTTGCGCAGAGGTGTGCAGAGTGGAGAAGAGTTCCAACTGCGCGATGGACTGCTAACTCGCAAAGGTGCCCTCTACGTGCCAAGCGACGAGCTTCGCGCAAAGGTTCTGCAGCAGTTGCACGACGCCCCCAGTGCTGGCCACTTCGGTAAGGAGAAGACAATAGAACTGGTGGCAAGGGACTTTTGGTGGCCCCGGATGCGCGGAGAGGTAGCGGATTACGTCGCCAGGTGTGACACTTGTCAGAGGTTCAAGCCAGTACACCAGAAGCCAGCGGGGCTGTTGGAACCGCTGGAAACGCCACAGCAACCGAGGGGGGAGGGTAGCCCTGGACTTCGTTACTGACCTGCCCAGCTCCAGAGGGAAGACGGCGGTACTGGTGGTTGTGGACCTGTTCACCAAGATGGCGCACTTCATTCCGTGCGCAAAGGTGGCGACGGCGGAGCAGACTGCCAAACTCTTCATTGATCACGTGTTCAAGGTGCATGGGCTGCCGCAGTCCATCCTGTCCGACAGGGGGCGCCAGTTTGTTTCCAATTTTTGGCAGAAGCTTTTAGGTATCCTGAACGTCAAGATCAACCTTACGTCGGCGAGACACCCACAGACCAACGGCCAAGCTGAGAGGGTCAACGCGATCATGCAGCAGTACCTGAGATGTTACGCCAATCAGCGACCCGCAGCTTGGGTGGACTACCTGCCGATGGCAGAGTTTGCCTATAACAACACGAAGCACGCGTCCACGGGGGTGACGCCGTTCTTCGCGAACAACGGTCGGCATCCCAGAACCTTCCCGGGGTTCGGGGCACCGAGAGAGGGGGTGCCGCAAGAAGCCGACCAGTTTGCAGCGGAGCTGCAGGAGGTGCACGAAGAGTTGCGGAGACATTTGGAGCTGGCCAAGCAAGCATATAAGGTGCAGGCAGACAAAAACAGGAGAGCGGGGGAGGAGATCCAGGTGGGGGACTGGGTGTGGTTAGCCGCCCAAGCCATGCCAGCCAAGTCGTTGGCCAAGAAGAAGCTAGGGCACAGGCAGTTAGGGCCGTACCAGGTGGAGGCTAAGATCAACCCTGTAGCCTTTCGACTAGCCCTCCCCGAAGGTTCCAGAGTGCATCCGGTATTTCATAGGTCGGTGCTCACCCCCTACAAGGCACCGCACAGGTTTCAGGAGTCTGAAACAGTCCCGCAACTACACACTAAGTCACAGGAGAGGGAGAGGGCGCCTAGGGCCGAACCACTCAACGAGGTCACAGAAATCCTGGACTCGAGATGCGGGGAAGAGGGGGTAGAATACTTTCTAGCCACAGAGGGCACTCCAGCCAGTGCCAACGGTTGGGTGCCGGGCTACGCTTTAGACGAACCTCTTCTAAAAGACGAGTTCCATGCCCTTTTCCCGCATAGACCCATGCCAGCCGAGTACTTTGATGACTGGCTCTTTACGCCCACACTCTCAGGCAGTACTTTCCGGGGTTTTTCTTCAGCCGAGGAGAGAACGCCAGAATCTAGCCCGCCCAGGGGATCGTGCTCAGGGGTGGACACAGAACCCTCTTATTGGTGGGACGAGCAACCAGAGGAGGACTGGCGCAGGAAATGGCTGACGGGACCTTGGCCGGCAGCACCAGACGAGGTACCAATGGAAGAGGGAGAAGAGAACACTTTGGGTCAAGAACCCGAATTCGAACACTCATACACCGAACTGCAAGCAGAGGATATGGAGGTACACAACCTGTATCCTGCATCCACCTCCGAAGAGCTGCAGCTCCTACAACCTGCACCCGATGGGCGGGAGGGGGGAAGGGGGGGCTTCGAGGGGGGGATGGATGTCAGGGTTTCAGGGACAGAGAGCGAGGGGGAGGGGTCCCAGGGCGACGAGGAAGAGGACGACGACGACCCGAGGTTGTCAGTGAGTCCGTCAAGTGAATCCGAGGATTCCCAAAAGGGAGCCCCCCTGCTCAGGCCAAGGGGCAGTAGAGAGGGAAGCAGTCAGAAGCATGGGAACGAAGAGGGAATCCCCAGTGGCGGTTGGAGATCGGGACCGGCCTCTCCGTCGGAACGGAGTGAAGGGGGTGGAGTTGCCAGTGTGTCAGAAAGAGCAGAACAGGAAGCAGAGAGGGGAAGGAGTTCGGAGCAGAACGTCCTGCCGGAAGGGGAGGAGTGTAGTACCGAGAGTAGCGTAACGGTCGAAAGGAAGGTCAGAGGCAACGTACGCGCGCCAAGTTCAAATGTGGAGGCGCGCGGAAATGAGGAGAGCCCTGAGGAGGAGCCTGGTCCCAAAGCACGAAGGAGGGGGGAGCAGGCGTCAGAAGACTCAGCCTCGGGGGAGTCCCGGAGGGAGGGAGCACAGGGGGGCAGGAAGACCCTGTGGAAAAGGAAGGAGAGGAAAAGGTGGAGCAGTACAAGCCTCTTAAGCTGGTGCAGGGGCGGGACTGACTCAGAGGGGACTTCAAACATCTAAGGGTAACAGATGCTGAGCCACGGAGCTTGGATGTAACGACAACAATGTTCTTCAATAAAACCTTTTGTATATAACTTGGACTGGATTTTGGTCTCTTGTGAGCTGGGACCTCGGGTGGCTCTGACAGGTTGGGAGAGAGAATCGTCTGCCGTCAGAGACCTGTTCTGGGAGGGGCTGAACGGAGCTGTGAAAGACGAAATTGCAAGGGGAGAGAGACCCCAAACCACCAAAGACGTTGTGGAGAGGGCACTCACGATTGGGGTTAGGCTGGAAGGACGCCCTTGGGACAAGGAGGAAGAGCATTGGGGACGCACGCCAGCGAGAGGACCGCCCCCTTTCCCAAGGAAGCGGCGCGCGCTCGATCCATGCCTCCGCCTCCGCTGGGAGGAGGAGAGGAGCCGATGGAGATAGGTGGTGCTAAGGCTCAGTCCACAGCCGGAGCCCTAACGCTGGGAGCAGTCAAAATGAAGCCTCCTAGAGGGACCAGGAAGTGCTACATCTGCGACAGTGCTCAGCACATGGCGAAAGAGTGTCCCCAGCGGTTTCACAAGCACACTGCAGCCGCAGCGACAGTAACAGAAGCAGTTCAGCAGAGTGAATCACAGCAGGAAAACTCCACTGTCTGGCTGGAAATGGAGTCACTGGGGGCCAGCCAGACAAGTCAGTGAAGCAATCCCCAGTAATGTTACGGCCCACAGACCCCCTCCCACCCAAACCAGTAGTGCAGCTCACCGCATCCCTTCAACTCCCCAATGGGCTCACTGTGGAAATCCCCATTACGATTGACTCTGGGAGCAATGCAGATTTTATAGGCATGGACTTCATCCAGCAAAATGGCATAGCCCTTCTGCCAGCGACGGTACCTCTGAACGTCGTCACGGTGGACGGCAGGGAGCTACTGGGAGGGCAAGTGCTGCAGCAGACGCCGCCAATGGTGATGCGCATTGGTAATCACCGCGAAGTCATCAGCTTCAACGTCACCCGCCTGTCAGACACGCCCATTGTGTTGGGCATGAGTTGGCTGGATAGGCACAGCCTGGCATTAGCTTGGTACCAGCGGCAACTGACCTTCGGCTCCTCCTACTGCGCAGAACACTGCATCCTGGCTGACTTGGACGATGAGGGGCACGAGGATGGACCACAGCTGAACTTGGGCATGTTGCAAGCGGTACCTAATAAGTACAAAGAGTTTTTGGAGGTCTTCTGCGAGAAGGAAGCAGACAAGCTGCCTCCCCACAGACCCTACGACTGCAAGATTGACCTCCTGCCGGGGGCGACGCTCCCGACGGGGAAGCTGTATTCCATGTCTGAGGATGAATTGCAGGAGCTCAGGGAGTTCATAGATCACAACTTGAAGCGGGGATTCATCCGAGAGTCCAAGGCGGTGGGGGGCAGCCCTGTATTCTTTGTAAAGAAGCGGGACACGCCCCAAAAGAGGCTTGTAGTTGATTACCGCGTCTTAAATGCGAAAACCAAGCCCTCAGCCTTCCCCATGCCCAAGATCGATGACCTGCTGGCGACGGTGCGGAAGGGGCGCATCTTTACCAAGTTGGATCTACGCGGAGCGTACAATCTCATACGAGTGAGGGAGGGTGACGAGTGGAAGACGGCCATGTTTACGCCGCTGGGCACCTATGAATATAGAGTTATGCCTTTTGGATTACAAAATGGCTCCCACTGTTTTCAAGCATTCATGCATCATGTCTTGGCGGGTCTTCTCTACAAGAAGTGCGTCTGCTTCCTGGACGACATCCTCATCTTCTCGGAGTCGCCGGAGGCTCACGAGAGAGATGTCAGGGAAGTACTGCAGCGGCTGCGGGAGCACCGGCTTTACGCCAAGCTGGAGAAGTGCCAGTTCGACAAGACGGAGGTGGACTTCCTGGGCTACAAACTGTCCGACAAGGGACTCGCCATGGACAGTACCAAGGTACGGGCAGTGCTGGACTGGAAGAGCTCACGCAATCGAAAGGAAGTCCAGAGGTTTGTCGGCTTTGCCAACTTTTATCGCAAGTTCATCAAAGGTTTCGCCATGCAGACAGCGGCCATCACTGACACCCTCAGTTCCAAGAAGAAGAAGTTCATCTGGACGGAGCAGGCAGAGCAGTCCTTTCGGAAGCTCAAGCACCTCTTCGCGTCCGAGGAACACCTGCTACACGTGAACCCCAGCAGGCCCATGAGAGTGGAGACGGACGTCTGGAATGTTTAAGTGAAGGACAGATGACGCTTAAGGGATTTAAAGAAGCACTGTAAGAAAAGTAAGAAGTATTGTCTAAAGAGAATAGGGGGAAAAAAGGAGATAAATAATGTCAATGCAAACTGGAGAAATGTGTAATCAAATCACGGCTACGAATGATTTACGGAACAGTTGAGGGAAGTCCAAAGGAGAAATAAGTAATGGAAAAGATGTGAAACTTATGCAAATTGTTTTGTTTTATTTGTGGATTTTTGTTTTGTTATTATTTATTTTTATTTCATTTGTGGATTAATAAAAATTATATGGAAAAAAAAAGAGAGAGTGGAGACGGACGCGTCAGACAGGGCCGTGGGGGCCGTCCTGTTGCAGCAAGACCACCAGGGGGACTGGAGGCCGTGCGCTTTCTACTCCAGGAAACTCAGCAAGTCGGAGCAGAACTACACCATCTGGGACAGGGAGTTACTGGCCATACATGCAGCCTTCAAGGTGTGGCGGCATTTCCTTGTCGGGGCCAAACACACGGTGCAGGTCCGTACGGACCATAAGAACTTGGAGTACTGGCGCACGGCGAGGTTCCTGAACCAGAGACACATCCGCTGGGCGGAGTTCTTTGCAGATTTTGACTTCAGAATAGAATACATCCCTGGAAACAACAACATCATGGCGGACGCGCTGTCCAGGAAACCGCAGTATCTCGAAGAAGAGGCGCCGGCGGCGGCCAAGCATATTTTCGCACCAAAGGCGTGGGCATGCGCGTCAGCCACGGTGGACCTGGACGTGGTGCGTTGCGCGCTGCAGACGGACTCCTTCGCGCGAGCCAAGATGGAGGAGGTGCGTAGCGGCACGGCGAGGGACGACGACTTCCAAATACGCGACGGCCTGCTCATCCGCAAAGGAGCCCTCTACGTGCCGGGAGACAACCTCCGCGCGAGGGTCCTGCAACAGCTGCACGACGCACCCAGCGCGGGACACTTCGGCAAGGAGAAGACGGTGGACCTAGTAGCCAGAGACTTTTGGTGGCCCAAGATGAGGGGGGATGTCGCGGAATACGTCAAGAGGTGCGACACCTGCCAAAGGGCCAAACCAGTACACCAGCCGCCGGCGGGCCTGTTGGAACCGCTACAGACACCGTTCGAACCGTGGGAGAGGGTGGCCCTGGGCTTTGTCACAGATCTGCCCAGCTCGAGGGGCAAGACGGCAGTACTCGTGGTAGTAGACTTGTTCACCAAGATGGCCCACTTCATTCCTTGCGCGAAGGTGGCCACAGCCGAGCAGACCGCCAAGCTGTTTATAGACCACGTGTTCAAGGTGCACGGCCTACCACGGTCCATCCTGTCCAACAGGGGGCGCCAGTTCATATCCAACTTCTGGCAAAAGCTGATGGGTTTCCTGAACGTCAAGGTCAGCCTGGCGTCGGCACGACACCCGCAGACTAACGGACAGGCGGAGAGAGTCAACGCCATCATGCAGCAGTACCTGAGATGCTACGCGAACCAGCAGCCCTCGACCTGGGTGGACTACCTACCGTTAGCCGAGTTTGCCTACAACAACACGAAACACGTGTCCACGGGGGTGACACCGTTTTTCGCCAACAATGGGCGGCATCCCAGAACCTTCCCGGGTTTAGAGAAAGTGAGGGAGGGGGAGCCGCAGGGAGCAGAGGCCGTGGCAGCGGAGTTGCAGGAGATCCACGAGCAGCTCAGGAGGCAGTTAGAGATGGCGAAACAGGCTTACAAAGTGCAGGCAGACCGACACAGGAGGGTTGGGGAAGACATCCGGGTAGGAGACTGGGTCTGGTTAGCAGCCCAGGCAGTTCCGGCCAGATCGTTGGCCAAGAAGAAGCTCGGGCACAAGCAGCTAGGGCCTTACCAAGTAGAGGCGCAGATCAACCCAGTGGCCTTCCGGTTAACACTCCCGGAGGGGTCCAGAATGCACCCGGTCTTTCATAGATCAGTGCTCACACCCTACAAAGAGCCCCACAGGTTTCAGGCACCAGGGACAGCGCCAGACCCGCTCAGGGAAGCGCCCAAAAAGGGGGGGTCGCCGAGAAGGGGGCCACTCAACAAAGCCACAGAGATTTTGGACTCAAGGTGGGGGGAGGACGGGATTGAATATCTTCTCGCCACAGAGGACACCCCGGCCAGCGCCAACAGGTGGGTGCCGGATTACGCATTGGAGGAGCAGTTGCTCAAGGAAGAATTCCATACACTTTTCCCGCACAAGCCTATGCCGGCGGGCTTTTTCGATGATTGTCTGTTCACACCCACACTCTCGGCCAGCACTTTCCGGGGTTTCTCGTCAGCGGAGGACTCGGCTCCGGGAGGCAGCTCCCCAGAGGGATCGCTCTCAGGTTTTGGCACAGGGGGATCTTATTGGTGGGAGGACCAACCCGAAGTGGGATGGCGCAGAGACGTGCCGGAGGGACCCTGCGAAGTGGCGGCACCTCAGGCGACAGGGGGAGAAGGGGTTGTGAGTGATTTGGGGGCGGCCTCAGATTTCGAGCACACCGCCCAGGAGATGGAAGCGGAGGGAATCGCAGTCGACGAGCCCATGGAGGACTTTCCGGACTTCTCAGGATGGCTGCACGCCTCGGGGGACGAACTGTATCCTGAACTCACCCCGACAACTCTAGAGCACCCGGAACCCGCACCTGAAGAGGGGGAGGGGGGAAGGGGGGCTTCGAGGGGGGGATGGATGTCAGGGGTTCAGAAGGAGAGACACAGGAGGGGGAGCAAATGGAGAGTGAGGAGGAGGAGTACGAGGGGGGCGCAGGCAGTGACAGTGGCCAGAGTTATTCCACAAGCCTCTCTAGCGAATCGGAGGACTCACAGAAGGGAGCGCCGGTGGCCAGAGCGAAGGGGGGTCCAGGGGGGAAGCCCCAGGAGGAAGGGGCCAGCGGGGAGTCCCTGAGCAGCAGCTGGAGATCAGGACCAGCGTCTCCACCAGAGCGCAGTGGGGAGGGGGAGTCCCAGGAGTCGGGACCAGTGTCCTCACCACCAGAGGGAGGAGAGGAGTCAGGTTTGGCAACACCCACATCAGGAAGCGGGGAAACGGTCAGAAGGAAAGTCACCGGCTGGGCGTGCGCGCCAAGTTCAAATGTACAGGAGCGCGGCACAGCGGGGAGCCCGGGAAGGGAGCCAGGTCCTAAAGCCCACCGGAGGGAGGGGCAAGACTCAGGAGGCTCAGCGTCAGAGGAGTCCAGGAAGGGGGGAACCCCAGAGGGCAGAAGGACCCAGCGCAGGAAAGAGCAGCGCAAGAGGTGGAGCCGGGCTAGAATCTTAAACTGGTGTGGGTGGAGCAGTGAGTCAGAGGGGACTTAGCCGGTCTAGCGTCGAGACGTGGGTCTGCGCGCCCAGAGCTTGGAAATGGAAACTAAACTTTAATAAAGACTTTTGTATATAACATCCACTGGGCGTTGGTCCTCTGTGAGCTGGGACCTAGCGGCAGTCCTGACAGCATTGGTAATCACCGCGAAGTCATCAGCTTCAACGTCACCCGCCTGTCAGACACGCCCATTGTGTTGGGCATGAGTTGGCTGGATAGGCACAGCCCGGCATCAGCTTGGTACCAGTGGCAACTGACCTTCGGCTCCTCCTACTGCGCAGAACACTGCATCCTGGCTGACTTGGACGATGAGGAGCACGAGGATGGACCACAGCTGAACTTGGGCATGTTGCAAACGCTACCTAACAAGTACAAAGAGTTTTTGGAGGTCTTCTGCGAGAAAAAAGCGGACAAGCTGCCTCCCCACAGACCCTACGACTGCAAGATTGACCTCCTGCCGGGGGCGACGCTCCCGACGGGGAAACTGTATTCCATGTCTGAGGATGAATTGCAGGAGCTCAGGGAGTTCATAGATCACAACTTGAAGCGGGGATTCATCCGAGAGTCCAAGGCGGTGGGGGGCAGCCCTGTATTCTTTGTAAAGAAGCGGGACACGCCCCAAAAGAGGCTTGTAGTTGATTACCGCCTCTTAAATGCGAAAACTAAGCCCTCAGCCTTCCCTATGCCCAAGATCGATGACCTGCTGACGACGGTGAGGAAGGGTCGCATCTTTACCAAGTTGGATCTGCGCGGAGCGTACAATCTCATTCGCGTGAGGGAAGGTGACGAGTGGAAAACGGCCATGTTTACGCCGCTGGGCACCTATGAATATAGAGTTATGCCTTTTGGATTACAAAATGGCTCCCACTGTTTTCAAGCATTCATGCATCATGTCTTGGCGGGTCTTCTCTACAAGAAGTGCGTCTGCTTCCTGGATGACATCCTCATCTTCTCGGAGTCGCTGGAGGCTCACGAGAGAGATGTCAGGGAAGTCCTGCAGCGGCTGCGGGAGCACCGGCTTTACGCCAAGCTGGAGAAGTGCCAGTTCGACAAGACGGAGGTGGACTTCCTGGGCTACAAACTGTCCGATAAGGGACTCGCCATGGACAGTACCAAGGTACGGGCAGTGCTGGACTGGAAGAGCCCACGCAATCGAAAGGAAGTCCAGAGATTTGTCGGCTTTGCCAACTTTTATCGCAAGTTCATCAAAGGTTTCGCCATGCAGACAGCGGCCATCACTGACACCCTCAGTTCCAAGAAGAAGAAGTTCATCTGGACGGAGCAGGCAGAGCAGTCCTTTCAGAAGCTCAAGCACCTCTTCGCGTCCGAGGAACACCTGCTACACGTGAACCCCAGCAGGCCCATGAGAGTGGAGACGGACGCGTCAGACAGAGCCGTGGGGGCCGTCCTGTTGCAGCAAGACCAGGGGGACTGGAGGCCGTGCGCTTTCTACTCCAGGAAACTCAGCAAGTCGGAGCAGAACTACACCATCTGGGACAGGGAGTTACTGGTCATACATGCAGCCTTCAAGGCGTGGCGGCATTTCCTCGTCGGGGCCAAACACATGGTGCAGGTCCGTACAGACCATAAAAACTTGGAGTACTGGCGCACGGCGAGGTTCCTGAACCATCCGCTGGGCGGAGTTCTTTGCAGATTTCGACTTCAGAATAGAATACATCCCTGGAAACAACATCATGGCGGACGCGCTGTCCAGGAAACCGCAGTATCTCGAAGAAGCGGCGCCGGCGGCGGCCAAGCATATTTTCGCACCAAAGGCGTGGGCATGCGCGTCAGCCACGGTGGACCTGGACGCTGCAGACGGACTCCTTCGCGCGAGCCAAGATGGAGGAGGTGCGCAGCGGCACGGCGAGGGACGACGACTTCCAAATACGCGACGGCCTGCTCATCCGCAAAGGAGCCCTCTACGTGCCGGGAGACAACCTCCGCGCGAGGGTCCTGCAACAGCTGCATGACACGCCCAGCGCGGGACACTTCGGCAAGGAGAAGACGGTGGACCTAGTAGCCAGAGACTTTTGGTGGCCCAAGATGAGGGGGGATGTCGCGGAATACGTCAAGAGGTGCGACACCTGCCAAAGGGCCAAACCAGTACACCAGCCGCCGGCGGGCCTGTTGGAACCGCTACAGACACCGTTCGAACCGTGGGAGAGGGTGGCCCTGGACTTTGTCACAGATCTGCCCAGCTCGAGAGGCAAGACGGCAGTACTCGTGGTAGTAGACTTGTTCACCAAGATGGCCCACTTCATTCCTTGCGCGAAGGTGGCCACAGCCGAGCAGACCGCCAAGCTGTTTATAGACCACGTGTTCAAGGTGCACGGCCTACCATGGTCCATCCTGTCCGACAGGGGGCGCCAGTTCATATCCAACTTCTGACAAAAGCTGATGGGTTTCCTGAACGTCAAGGTCAGCCTGGCGTCGGCGCGACACCCGCAGACTAACGGACAGGCGGAGAGAGTCAACGCCATCATGCAGCAGTACCTGAGATGCTACGCGAACCAGCAGCTCTCGACCTGGGTGGACTACCTACCGCTAGCCAAGTTTGCCTACAACAACACGAAACACGTGTCCACGGGGGTGACACCGTTTTTCGCCAACAATGGGCGGCATCCCAGAACCTTCCCGGGTTTAGAGAAAGTGAGGGAGGGGGAGCCGCAGGGAGCAGAGGCCGTGGCAGCGGAGTTGCAGGAGATCCACGAGCAGCTCAGGAGGCAGTTAGAGATGGCGAAACAGGCTTACAAAGTGCAGGCAGACCGACACAGGAGGGTTGGGGAAGACATCCGGGTAGGAGACTGGGTCTGGTTAGCAGCCCAGGCAGTTCCGGCCAGATCGTTGGCCAAGAAGAAGCTCGGGCACAAGCAGCTAGGGCCTTACCAAGTAGAGGCGCAGATCAACCCAGTGGCCTTCCGGTTAACACTCCCGGAGGGGTCCAGAATGCACCCGGTCTTTCATAGATCAGTGCTCACACCCTACAAAGAGCCCCACAGGTTTCAGGCACCAGGGACAGCGCCAGACCCGCTCAGGGAAGCGCCCCAAAAGGGGGGGTCGCTGAGAAGGGGGCCACTCAACAAAGCCACAGAGATTTTAGACTCAAGGTGGGGGGAGGACGGGATTGAATATCTTCTCGCCACAGAGGACACCCCGGCCAGCGCCAACAGGTGGGTGCCGGATTACGCATTGGAGGAGCAGTTGCTCAAGGAAGAATTCCATACACTTTTCCCGCACAAGCCTATGCCGGCGGGCTTTTTCGATGATTGTCTGTTCACACCCACACTCTCGGCCAGCACTTTCCGGGGTTTCTCGTCAGCGGAGGACTCGGCTCCGGGAGGCAGCTCCCCAGAGGGCTCGCTCTCAGGTTTTGGCACGGGGGGATCTTATTGGAGGGAGGACCAACCCGAAGTGGGATGGCGCAGAGACATGCCGGAGGGACCCTGGGAAGTGGCGTCACCTCAGGCGACAGGGGGAGAAGGGGTTGTGAGTGATTTGGGGGCGGCCTCAGATTTCGAACACACCGCCCAGGAGATGGAAGCGGAGGGAATTGCAGTCGACGAGCCCATGGAGGACTTTCCGGACTTATCACGATGGCTGCATGCCTTGGGGGACGAACTGTATCCTGAACTCACCCCGACAACTCTAGAGCACCCGAAACCCGCACCTGAAGAGGGGGAGGGGGGAAGGGGGGGCTTCGAGGGGGGGATGGATGTCAGGGGTTCAGAAGGAGAGACACAGGAGGGGGAGCAAATGGAGAGTGAGGAGGAGGAGTACGAGGGGGGCGCAGGCAGTGACAGTGGCCAGAGTTATTCCACAAGCCTCTCTAGCGAATCGGAGGACTCACAGAAGGGAGCGCCGGTGGCCAGAGCGAGGGGGGTTCCAGGGGGGAAGCCCCAGGAGGAAGGGGCCAGCGGGGAGTCCCTGAGCAGCAGTTGGAGATCAGGACCAGCGTCTCCACCAGAGCGCAGTGGGGAGGGGGAGTCCCAGGAGTCGGGACCAGTGTCCTCACCACCAGAGGGAGGAGAGGAGTCAGGTTTGGCAACGCCCACATCAGGAAGCGGGGAAACGGTCAGAAGGAAAGTCACCGGCTGGGCGCGTGCGCCAAGTTCAAATGTACAGGAGCGCGGCACAGCGGGGAGCCCGGGAAGGGAGCCAGGTCCTAAAGCCCGCCGGAGGGAGGGACAAGACTCAGGAGGCTCAGCGTCAGAGGAGTCCAGGAAGGAGGAAACCCCAGAGGGCAGAAGGACCCAGCGCAGGAAAGAGCAGCGCAAGAGGTGGAGCCGGGCTAGAATCTTAAACTGGTGTGGGTGGAGCAGTGAGTCAGCGGGGACTTAGCCGGTCTAGCGTCAAGACGTGGGTCTGCGCGCCCAGAGCTTTGAAATGGAAACTAAACTTCAATAAAGACTTTTGTACATTATATCCACCGGGCGTTGGTCCTCTGTGAGCTGGGATCTAGAGGCGGACCTGACACATGTCATTTCTACTCCAAATTATTTTTTCTACCTCAAATTTCCTATATTCTAAAAATTACAAGTGTTCTTAAAATCCTACCAATGTATTATGGGTATGTTCGTAGCAAAAGGAAGAACAAAGAAACAGTGGTGTCACTCAGAGGAGAAGATGGTGAAATGCAAACAGGGGACACAGAAAGGGCTGAACTCCTCAATGCCTTCTTTGCCTCAGTATTCTCCAATAAAGAAAACAATGCCCGACCTGTAGAATTTGGAGCAAATGATTCAGCAGAGGAAACACAGCCCAGAATAACTAAGGAGATAGTACAAGAATACTTGGCTAGTTTAGATGTATTCAAGTCTCCAGGGCCAGATGAACTGCATCCAAGAGTATTAAAAGAACCGGCAGATGTGATCTCAGAACCACTGGCAGTCATCTTTGAGAATTCCTGGAGAACAGGCAAAGTCCCGGCAGACTGGAGGAGGGCAAATGTTGTCCCTATTTTCAGAAAGGGGAAAAGAGAGGACCCAAATAATTACCGCCCAGTCAGTCTGACATCAATACCAGGGAAGATTCTGGAGCAGATCATTAAGCAAACAGTCTGTGAGCACCTAGAAAGGAATGCTGTGATCACCAATAGTCAGCATGGATTTCTGAAAAATAAGTCATGTCAGACTAACCTGATCTCGTTTTTTGACAGAATTACAAGCCTGGTAGATGAAGGGAACGCAGTGGATGTAGCCTACCTTGATTTCAGCAAGGCATTTGACAAGGTGCCCCATGATATTCTTGTAAAAAGAAGCTGGTAAAATGCGGTCTTGACTATGCTACCACTCAGTGGCTGACTGACCGAACCCAAAGGGTGCTCATCAATGGTTCCTCTTCATCCTGGAGAAGAGTGACTAGTGGGGTGCCACAGGGTTCTGTCTTGGGCCCAGTCTTATTCAACATCTTTATCAATGACTTGGATGATGGACTCAAGGGCATCCTGATCAAATTTGCAGATGACACCAAACTGGGAGGGGTGGCTAACACCCCAGAGGACAGGATCACACTTCAAAACGACCTTGACAGATTAGAGAACTGGACCAAAACAAACAAGGTGAATTTTAACAGGGAGAAATGTAAAGTATTGCACTTGGGCAAAAAAAATACAAGATGGCACAAATACAAGATGGGTGACACCTGGTGTCAGAGCCACCCGAGGTCCCAGCTCACAAGAGACCAAAATCCAGTCCAAGTTATATACAAAAGGTTTTATTGAAGAACATTGTTGTCGTTACATCCAAGCTCCGTGGCTCAGCATCTGTTACCCTTAGATGTTAGAAGTCCCCTCTGAGTCAGTCCCGCCCCTGCACCAGCTTAAGAGGCTTGTACTGCTCCACCTTTTCCTCTCCTTCCTTTTCCGCAGGGTCTTCCTGCCCCCCTGTGCTCCCTCCCTTCGGGACTCCCCCGAGGCTGAGTCTTCTGACGCCTGCTCCCCCCTCCTTCGTGCTTTGGGACCAGGCTCCTCCTCAGGGCTCTCCTCATTTCCGCGCGCCTCCACATTTGAACTTGGCGCGCGTACGTTGCCTCTGACCTTCCTTTCCACCGTTACGCTACTCTCGGTACTACACTCCTCCCCTTCCGGCAGGACGTTCTGCTCCGAACTCCTTCCCCTCTCTGCTCCCTGTTCTGCTCTTTCTGACACACTGGCAACTCCACCCCCTTCACTCCGTTCCGACGGAGAGGCCGGTCCCGATCTCCAACCCCCACTGGGGATTCCCTCTTCGTTCCCCTGCTTCTGACTGCTTCCCTCTCTACTGCCCCTTGGCCTGACCAGGGGGGCTCCCTTTTGGGAATCCTCGGATTCACTTGACGGACTCACTGACAACCTCGGGTCATCGTCGTCCTCTTCCTCGTCGCCCTGGGACCCCTCCCCCTCGCTCTCTGTCCCTGAAACCCTGACACCTGGCTTGAGAGCAGTACATGTGAAAAGGATCTAGGAGTCTTGGTTGACCACAAACTTGACATGAGCCAACAGTGTGACGCGGCAGCTAAAAAAGCTAATGCAATTCTGGGCTGCATCAATAGGAGTATAGCATCTAGATCAAGGGAAGTAATAGTGCCACTGTATTCTGCTCTGGTCAGACCTCACCTGGAGTACTGTGTCCAGTTCTGGGCACCACAGTTCAAGAAGGACACTGACAAACTGGAATGTGTCCAGAGGAGGTCAACCAAAATGGTCAAAGGCCTGGAAACGATGCCTTATGAGGAACGGCTAAGGGAGCTGGGCATGTTTAGCCTGGAGAAGAGGAGGTTAAGGGGTGATATGATGGCCATGTTCAAATATATAAAAGGATGTCACATAGAGGAGGGAGAAAGGTTGTTTTCTGCTGCTCCAAAGAAGCGGACACGGAGCAAGAAAGAAGATTCCACCTAAACATTAGGAAGAACTTCCTGACAGGAAGAGCTGTTCGACAGTGGAATTTGCTGCCAAGGAGTGTGGTGGAGTCTCCTTCTTTGGAGGTCTTTAAGCAGAGGTTTGACAACCATATGTCAGGAGTGCTCTGATGGTGTTTCCTGCTTGGCAGGGGGTTCGACTCGATGGCCCTTGTGGTCTCTTCCAACTCTATGATTCTATGATTCTATTAACCTGTTTACAATACTTTTGCAAATATGCAATAAACATTTCCCATTCTTAAAAAAAATTCTTATCGTCTTGATTTCTGAGCTATCCGGTTAGTTTTGCCATTTCATCCTAGTCCATTAACTTGATTTGCCAATCTTCTTTGGTCGGAACTGCTTCTTCTTTCCATATTTGGGCTAACTGTATCCAGGCGGCCGTCATAGCATACATAAACATTTTTTACTGGTCTTTTGGAATCTCCGCTCCTACAATACCTCATAAAAAGGTTTCTGGCTTTTTTAACAAAGGTTACTCTGAACATTTTTTTCATTTCATTATAAACCATTCCCCCCCCCCCAAAAAAAATTACCGTACCTTCCTGCATTCCCACCACATAAAACATACAAAACATACCCTCTGTTTCTTTACATTTCCAACACTTATTAGATCCTATTATTTCCCTTGATCTGGACACTAGACTTCTGTTGATGCACCCTAGAATAGCATTAGCTTTTTTTGCTGATGCATGACACTATTGACTCATTCGAAATAAATAAATTGTCCGGAAGCACCTTAGAGACCAACTAAGTTTGTTCTGGGTATAAGCTTTTGTGTGCATGCACACTTCCTCAGATACAATTCTTCAAATTATATTGACTCCAATCTATAGTCCTCCAATCTGTTATGGTCAATTTCTTTAATAATGTGAAGTTGCTCCTATAGTTAAAACAGGAATAGGATGTTGCTTCCTTTGTTTATATGGTTCACAGATATATTTATTTTCAAAACCAATTTACAATGCATTTTGTACACTAAAAACACAACGCAACAGCAAACTGCACACAATAATACAACAAAACACAACAAATCAGGCTTTAAAATTGATCAGCAATAGTTTCAGCAGCTGCCATGCAGTGTTGGGTTCTTATTGTTAATTTATTTATTTTGTACAGAATATATTTTGATATGTTTCTATTCTGTATTCTCTCTCTGTGTGTAGCTATATAGGTATAGATAGATTCGAATGTGGGATGAAAGCATCCAAAATGCTTAGCAAAGGGTTAATGCTATAGCTTTTCAAGAAAGAATTCTGTGATGAGGCAATGATAACACTTGGGGCACCTATGGCAGTAATGAGCAGTACAGTGGTGCCCCGCAAGACGAAAAACCTGCTAGACGAAAGGGTTTTCCGTTTTTCGATGCGCTTCGCAAGACGAATTTCCCTATGGGCTTGCTTCACAAGACGAAAATGTCTTGCGAGTCTTGCGATTTTTTCCACTCCCCCCCCCTTTTTCTAAGCCGCTAAGCCGCTAATAGCCTTTAAGCCGCTAAGCCGCTAAGCCTTTAATAGCCGCTAAGCCGCTAATAGCGCTAAGCCGCTAATAGCGCTAATCTGCTAAGCCGCTAATAGGGTTGCTTCGCAAGACGAAAAAACCGCTAGACGAAGAGACTCGCGGAACGGATTATTTTCGTCTTGCGAGGCACCACTGTAGATGTCTTCTGTTCTGCCTCAGAGTTTGTCCATCTGTAACAGTTTTTGCCTTAAATACAAATGTATGTAAAATGTTTTAGCAACATAAGTAACACCTCCCTGCCTTGTACATTTAATCTAACAAGTGCAAGTACACTGAGTAAAAGTTACGGTATTTGTTATTTAAACTTTAAAAAGAGTGTATCTTGTGTAATTCCCACAATATTATATAGGTATATATAGACTCCCTTAGAAGGTAGCAGACTTTCCTTGCTTGGACGTTTTCAAACAGAGGTTGGATGGCCATCTGTCATACATTGCAGGGACCAGATGACCCTCAGGGTTCCCTCCAACTCTACAATTCTAATACATACATGCATGCATGCATGAAAGCATACTTTAAAGTACATGGGTCCCAATTAATGCAGGGCTTTTAACACTAGTATTAACTGGGACCCAAAATGCCTCTCATGTTTCATTGTACTGTATACTCAGGGAAAGATTTTCAATAGAAAGAGCTGCAGTTTCTTTGATAAGGTGCACAGATAAACCACACAAACTTAATTCTGCAAATACCTTTTCCTTTATGGGAAAAGTTAATATAGCTTCAAATGTCACAATTTCATGAACTGCCATGAAGATTCTCTTGAGAGCACTGAGCTTGAGCCTCTTTCACTGCCTCTCCTTTCCTGGGACTTGGAGTTTCCCCTGTTTCAGATATGATACTTGATGTCCTAAGAATACATCTGCAACATCTACAACCTCAGCCAAATCCAGTCACACCAGTTGCCAGGAAAGCTCTGCAGCTAGGATCTCATCCGCCTGAAACTCCAACATATGTCGTATATTAAACAAAGCAAAAATAAATATTAAAAAGAAGGAAAGATATTGGTTAAGGGATCTTTACCTGGTCAGTCTCTTTCTCAATTCTGGAGAGTCAGGAACTCTTGTCTTTAATTTCATGTCCAGAAACAAGAGCCAGATCAAAGAGAAAGGCTGCTCCAGCATGCTTCATTGCTTAGGCCAACTCCCAAGTCTATTGCTCCAAATGAGAGGTTGCAGAGAGCTGCTCTGCTTATGTCAGAGAACAGGCACACAAAGAAAGCAGTCCTTATTTCTTACATACTCTGGCTGGGCAAGAAGTCCCAGTTGCAAGCATTCCCCCCCCCCCAAAAAAAACAGGTTTATAACACACACACACATGGGGGTGGGATTTTTTCAGGTATGTCCTGGGGTAAAATCCCCAAATAAGCTCAGCAACTTTGGCCGGCCCTCACGCATGTTCACTTCATCAAATCTGGCCCTCTTTGAAAAACGTTTGGGCACCCTTGATTTACTTCTATTGGAATAAATATATCTATTGAATAAAATACCACTTGATGGTAACTGGTAACAAAACATTTAACCAGTTTAACTAGAAAAGTTAAAATTATCAATAAAAAACATTTAAACAGCAACATTAAAATTAAAATCATAAATACATTAAAACTAATAGCAGAAGATTAAAGCACATCAACTTCTATGCATCTAGAAAGGATTGCCTGAACAAAGCATAGAGGCACGGTGCCTGTGTAACATCAAGAGGCAGAGAGAGATTTCAATTCAGACGTGATGCTGCATTGAGAATAACTCCAACTTTCTCTGAGAGCCAGGCTCACCAGGAGTCTCTGGAGAATTCATGTTTTTCTGCAGATCCTTGGGAGCCCTGAGGAGGGCTTGACAGCTTACACCTTAGTATACCAACAGGATATGTAACCAGAACCTCTTTTAACACTCACATGGAAATGATTTCTCCCCACGGTGAATACTTTGATTACTATGGAAGTTTGTGCTTGTATTAAAGCCCTTTCTATATTCCAAACACTGTGTCATAGAGGAGTGGTGGGAGGCATCAGCTGGGGAACCCCCAAGGGAAGATAGCTCAGACCCTGGGGACTGGCAGTGGGACGATGATGAGCAGCCAGAGAGAGAAGCGAGAGCAGACTTGGGGAAGGAGGTGTCAGAAGCTGAAGTGCTAACAGGGTTTAGTGAGCAGGAAGACTCTGTGGCAGAGAGCAGTCCAGAACCAGAGGCAGAAACTAAAGCAGGGGAGGAGCGAGACCAAGAGGAAGAGATGAGTCAGGCTGGTGGAAAAAACAGGGAGTCTCCCCCTCCTGCAGCAACAAGCTACTCTACCGCTGATCTTCTAGGACCAGAAAAGTAGTGATGAGGGAGGAGCAGAGACAGACAAGGCAAAGAAATCTCAGATTGTTTGGGAAGGAACCGGGGCTGGAGGAGACTTAAGGAATTGTGGGAAGGTGGGGACCTTAGGTCCTCACAACTGCTTCATTGGGTCAAGAACTAATGGAAAGAGTTGCTGTGCTCACTAGGTTTGGCCTCCTGAGCTGTTTTATTTCTTTGAATAGAGAGTTAACTTCACTGACACCGTGTGAGTTATTGATGACCTGCTCCTGACACCCACCCTCACACCCTGATATTTCTCTCCTGTATGATTTCTTTGATGGGAAGTGAGAGTGGAGCTGTGACTGAAGCTCTTTCCACATTCCACACACTTATATGGTTTCTCCCCTGTATGAATTCTTTGATGGGAAGTGAGACTTTCCTTCTGACTGAAACTTTTTCTACACGTTTGGCATTTAAAAGGTTTCTCCCCACTGTGAATTCTCTGATGTCGACGAAAGTTTGTGCTTGTATTAAAGCTCTTCCCACATTCCAAACATTTATATTGTTCCTCACCTCTGTGAATTCTTTCATGTGAAGTGAGACTTTCCTTCCGACGGAAGCTCTTTCCACACTCTTGGCACTGAAAAGGTTTCTCCCCTGTATGAATTCTTTGATGGGCAGTGAGATGGGCCCTCTTACTGAAGCTCTTTTCACACTCTTGGCATTGAAAAGGTTTCTCCCCTGTATGAATTCTTTGATGGGCAGTGAGATGGGACCTCTGACTGAAGCTCTTTCCACATTCCAAGCACTGATTGGGTTTCTCTCCAGTGTGGATTCTCTGATGGCGATGAAAGTTTGTGCTTGTATAAAAGCTCTTCCCACATTCAAAGCACTGATGTGGTTTCTTCCCTGTATGAATTCTTTGATGGGAATTGAGGCTTTCCTTCTGGGTGAAGCGCTTTCCACATTCCACGCACTGATAAGGTTTCTCCCCTGTATGAATTCTTTGATGAGAAATGAGATGGGCGTTCCGACTGAAACTCTTTCCACATTCCACACATTGGTGTGGTTTCTCCCCCATATGAATTCTGTTATGGGAAGTGAGACTTTCCTTCTTACTGAAGCTCTTCCTACATTCCAAGCACTGATAAGGTTTCTTCCTTGTATGAATTCTTTGATAAGAAGTGAGATGGCTGCTCTGATTGAAGCTCTCTCCACACTCCAAATATTTATGTGGTTTCTCCACTGTGTGGATGTTGTCATGATCTCCCTTGTTCTTCTTTTCCAATTCATCACCACCTGTAACAAAGACAGAAATGGATTAGAGCCTAAGGAAGAAATGGAGCTCCAAATACAGTGGTACCTCAGGTTAAGTATTTAATTTGTTCCGGAGGTCCATTCTTAACGTGAAACTGTTCTTAACCTGAAGCACTACTTTAGCTAATGGGGCTTTCCGCTGCTGCCGCGCCACCGGAACACGATTTCTGTTATCATCCTGAAGCAAAGTTCTTAACCCAAGGTACTATTTCTGGGTTAATGGAGTCTGTAACCTGAAGCGTGTGTAACCTGAAGCGTATGTAACCCAAGATACCACTGTACTGAATAATGCTCATTAACGCTTGTGATAGAGGGTGAAGTGAAGGGAGTTAGATGTGACACCTTCCTACAGGGTTCTCTGCCTTTGAGATTCAAAAAACCTGGCTCTTTTCTGAGGTGGATTTTATTTGGTTCAACCATGGAATCTGCTCCATCTTCATTGTCAGACGTCTCTTTGGTCAATCAAAAATGGACACAAGCAGAAGCGAAGACAAAAAACCTGACAGAAACCATTTCAACTTCCCTAACTATTGTGAAGCCTACATTTTAAAAGGCTTGGTCAGTTCAGGCAGCACAGCCTATAGTTAAAAAGGCATAACTGGAGGAAGAATATTCACAGACAAAACAGTCAAATGCCCTCCATTCAAGGTTTCCTGTGGGGATGTCAGAATCTCAGGTGCTGTAGGTTGCAACATTGAATTTCAGAACAGATATTATGATCTAACAGGGAGCTTTACCAAGAGAGGCCATGATCCCATTATTCTCCTCCATGACTTCCTGATGTAGAGCTCTCTGGTCAGGGTCTAGCAACGCCCACTCCTCGTCTGTGAAATGAACAGCGACATCTTCAAAGTACAGTGAACCCTGAAAGAAAAAGAATGTCCTCCTCTCAGACAGCACAAAGACTAGTTGCTACACATTGTTCTGTTGTTTTAATTGGATTTTGTTGCTGCACAATTTAAGTGTGAATGCATCTTTTAATGTCTTAATGGAATTATTTTATTGTGTATTTTATTGTGTATATTGGGAGGGGACCCTGCAGATGCCCTAAATCCAAGTTCAAGGGGGACAGTGGGCAGGGGAAGAGGTAAGAGACAGGGGAAAATGCCATGGAGCAACTGATGAGGCTGGCTAGGTGAATCCAGGCCACTGTTTTTTATGGTACGTTATTTTCTTAGAAGCCTATTTTAGCATTCACTGATAAACATGGAAAGAAGGCTGAAATGACTGATAGATATGCTAGTGACATTCAGAAGGAGTTAGGACGAAATAGCTGTTTGTTTTTCTCAGCACATAAACATTCTCCAGTGGTATATTCAGCCTTTGTTAAGGGAAGCTTTGACAGAAGGCAAGAGGATAAGAGAGATTCATTCAGGGGCAGAACCACCCTGGCTGCCCCACCCCTCCTCCTCTTTCCCCACAAGGCTCCTTCCCCCTACCTGATCTGTTTCCACAGCCACTGCTTCCCTTCTGCCACCATGAAAAGATGATCTTGTCAGCATCCTTCTTTTACCTGTGAGAGACAAAGGGAAGTGGGAAGCCAGGAGGGCATGATGCTTCTCCCCGGCTGAGTGCGTTTTGGTGTTTGTACCCATTTCATATTAGTTGGCCCCAAGTGCTTTCCCCAAAAGATTCGAAGAACCCACAGATAGTTTCAGAATCGATAGAATGTGATCAAACGGAGAATGAACTCCTTCCTCCTTACCCAGCGGCCTCTCTCTGATGTCCAACAAAGTCCACTCTGCTTCAGAGGAATCCAGGCCACTTTCTGCAAAGATGATCCTTCCCTAAAACAGCAAAAAGGATTCAAAACAGAGAATGGGGAGAAGGATAAGAAAAGGAATCACAGAGTTAAAATGTAAGGTTATCTGATATACTTCCTTGGATCGTTTCCAAAAAGGGGTGCATAGTTACTAGAGCATTTTGGGATACTCTCCCTCCTGTTCACAGCTCTTTGGGGTATCCAGAGGAAAGTTTCTCTCACCTGCTTCTCCGCCTGCTTCCTCTCCTCCGCCTGACTCAGGAGGAAGCCTTCGGCCAGGGCCACTGCCTGGGAACTGGTCTCTGCTCCACATTCCCTCACCCAGCTTTCTATCTCTGATGGAAGGACAGCCAGGAACTGCTCCAAGATCACCAGGTCCAGCATCTCAGCTTTCGTGTGCCTTTCTGGCTTCAGCCACTGGTGGCAGAAGTGATAGAGTCGGCTGCAAACCTCTCGGGGTCCTTTGGCCTCTTGGTAGCAGAACTGCCTGAACTGCTGCCTCTGCACCTCTGAGCGAAGGGTGTCCTCCTCACTCAGAATCTTCTGCATGGAGTTTTTCCAGAATCCCCCACTGCTCCGAGTTTCCATGGCATGGCCTCTTCCTGCTTCAGGGCCTGCTAAGTATTGCTCATCCGTCTGTGCTTTCAGGAAGCCTTCTGGAGAGCAAAAGGAATTCCATTTTTCTTCTGCCATGTTCTGTGTGTCCAAATTAGAGGTGCTGGCAAATGCTACAAAGCAAACACATTGTTCTGTTATCAGGGCTATTTTTCTAGAAAAAGAGGTGCTGGAACTCACTGTGAACACCTCCCTCCTTCTCTTAGAATGACAATGGCACCCACCTGAGAGGTGCCAGAATGGAGTTCTAGTGAGTTCTGGCCACAAAAAGCCCTGTGTATTATAAAATGGACACAGTGTCAGGAGAAAATAGAGTTTCCCTGGATGAGTCTTGCTAGGAACCAGAGCTGGACAGCACCACAGCCCACACTCTCAGCTTTCTTTAAGAAAAAAAAGGCAAGAGGGTGAAGTAAGCCTCTTGCCCTCCTAGAAGGCTGGTCCAAAATGCAGAAGCCCTATTATGGGCTGGGTTTCCTCTCTTTATTAATGGCAATTCTATCTCACCACTTTTTTCTCTAAGGTGCTCAAAGTGGCATCCATGGATCTACCCCACCTCACTGAATCCCCACAACTACCCTTGAGAACAGTTGCATTGGTTGTCAGTTCCTTTGCGGGTCCAATTTTTGTGCTCTGGGTGGGGTTGGGGGAGGTCCCACCATGAATGAGCTGAACACTCACCTTCATCCTTCCCTGTAGCCTTGGGACCCCCATCTCCCCCCCCTCCCATGCACCCTATAGCAGAAGAGAGAAGAGACTCACCAGATCCCAGAAAGTGCAGAGCAGAGAGACAACAGCTGCCCCCTCCGCAGCCCCCCCTCCTTGCAGGAAGGGACGTGAGAAGGCTTTGGCTCTGGAGGATCTGCTCCCGCCCTTATTTCCTGTCCTGTCTAGGAATCCAGTTCAGTTCCTTTTAACCCTTTCAAAGCCAAGCATATAAAGAATTGCTTCTCTCTTCCTCTATGCGCTCTCTCTTCCTCTATGCGCTCTCTCTCTCTCTCTCTCTCTCTCTCTCTCTCTCTCTCTCTCTCTCTCTCGTACCCAGGAGGAGCCATATGTTTGCGCACACCGAGAGATGTTTTATTTTGGGGGATCCTCTTGGCTGACGTGCTGTGCTGCTCCTTCCTTGGAAACAGAAACAGGCCGAGCAGCATGTAGGGGAAAAGGCTTTGCGAGAAGCAGGAAACTCCATCCTGGAATCATAGGACTGGAGGATTGGACAGGTCCTGAGGGTCATCTAGTCCAACCCCCTGCAATGCAGGAATCTCGGCTAAAGCATCCAGGATAGAGGGCCATCCAAACTCTGCTTAAGAACCTCCAAGGAAGGCGATCCCATCACCTTCTTCCCATCAAACAGCTTTCCTGGTGTTTACTTGCAATCTCTTTTCCTCTCACTTGAAGTCATTGCTTTGGGTCCTCCCCTCCCATCTTCCATGGGAGAGCCCTTGAGATATAGGAAGGTGGCCATCATTACTCACATTCAACCAGATATCAACTGAGTGTTGAGTAGGATGACACTTTGTTCCTGCCTTTTCTGTGATTGAGGATGGGAGACGGCAGAATCATAGAAGCATAGAATTGTAGAGTTGGAAGGGACCACAAGGGTCATCTAGTCCAATGATGGAGAAAATAATTGTCAGAGCTCCCCTACGCTGCCCTCAGATTCTTCCCCTTCGCTCTCCATTTCCTCTCTCCCCTGTGCCTCTGCTCCTGAGCCCCTGACAACAATAATTTCAGAGAACTGTATATTTGATGGTTTCATTTTCTTTTGAGTCTATGGCCTAGCTAAAATGAAGAGGCTTGGACCTGTTTTTTTTACAGCACAGAACTAGTTGCTTTTAGGAACTGTACACAGTAAATGTTCATTCCAGATCACTGAAAAGAATAAACTGTTAGACTCTATGATGGCCATTGTATGCATGAAACGAAATCAGCTAGGCATGGCAGTTGTGATTAATATTGAATTGTTTTGTAGACAGATGAAAAAGGATATTGAGAGACATTTAATGAATAGGAAAATTAGTCAAAGTCTAAACAGGGAAGGACACTGAGATGGGGGCTGGTTTGAACTAGGTGATTTTGATTGATTTGCGGTGGCGGCACTAGGTTGCGACTATTCAGGTTGCTGTGATCCTTTGATTGTTAAATAGAAATAATTTGTAACATGGAAGTGTATTAAAGTGTGGATGTGAAGAAGTGTGCATGCACACGGAAGTTCACAACAATAACAAACTTAGTTGGTCTTTAAGGTGCTACTGGAAGGATTTTTTTAAATTAACAACATTGCTTTGGATGTGGTTCTTTGCAGCCTTCTTATTTTTGAGGCTGTCCCTAGGCACATTTGTATTTCAATAAAAGCCTGTCTTTTCACTTGGAGCTTGCATCCTTTTCTGTTGGGTTTCTGGGTGGATACCTCCAGTCTAGGAACCACTTTTAAATTTCTCTGTTTCATGTTAAAAGTGGGATTGACTGATACATCACAGAGTCTCAGGAACTGGATTGAAGTGGGGAGACTGTCACTGGCAGAGGTGCCTCAAAAATAACCAAAATTTAAAAATATCCTCCTTTGCCTGTCCTGCACTCAACATTCAGCACTGGCGTCTTTGAGGCTTGTGTGGATGTATGAGTTTTAACCCCTATGCTATTTATTGCAGGCTTATTTTTGAGGTGGTGTGCTGGTTTTATTGAAATAAGGTTTTGTTGTTGCTAGTTATATTGGTATTGCCAGATATGCTGGGTGGTTGCAACCAAAAAAATATACAGGGGAATTTTGTGTTGTCCTTATTTGTTTTGTTTGTATGAATGCCCAATGAAAGTGATGGTCTCTGAAAATCCTGTTGATCAGGTCAGGAAGGAAGGTGAGTCCAGTTGCCCAGCCAAGTGTTGTGAGGTGAGGTCAAAAGCAAGGGGGCTCAGTGGAATTCTGAGTCATTTTTATCAGTAAGGGTATGAGCCTATTGTCTTGGTGGAAATCTCTTAGACTTGCTTTGAGACCTGGTTCCCTGGCATTGTCACCAGAGACACCACACAAAGGATGCCCTACACAATCCTTTCCTAAGTGTGATGGCTAGCCTGGTACCTTTTCCCCAGTTCCAAAGCAATGAACCTGCTTACTGGAGTTCGATAAACTGTGTTTGGTGTGCCATTATCTAAGAGACTCTGTTCCTGGCATTGCGTTTCTGAACCTCGTTCACCCAGGACACCTCTAAAATAGTTCCACTGCAATGAAATAATTTTCCTTTGGTTTGTATGAGTTTCCCATTTATCAATCCATTGCTGTGGAACAATGCTTAAAGCAGCATCACAGACGAAAATTCACAGCAATGGATTCAGGGAAGAATCCTTGAGTACCAGTGGATTGAAGGATTGAAGTATGTGTCTGGAATGGTAGTGGTTGCTTAAATGGTTCCATCACTAAGTCTTGGACAGGCTGATCTGTTGTTTTGTTTATCTGCTATTTGTATGTGGTCTCTTTTGTCTGCTTCTTTTGTTAATTTTATAGGGATGTGGGTGGCACTGTGGCCTAAACCACTGAGTCTCTTGGGCTTGCCAATTATAAGGACAGCAGTTCAAATCTGTGTGTCGGGGTGAGCTCCCCTTGCCCTTTCACAGCTCCTACCAACCTAGCTGTTCAAAAGCATGCCAGTGCAAGCAGATAAATAGGCACCACTGTGGTTTTCCATGTGCTTTGGCACTCGTCCCATTGTCTCCCTCGGCCTGAAAGCAGAGATGAACATTGCACCCCATAGTCGCCTTTGACTGGACTTAACTGTCCAGGGGTCCTTTACCTTTACCTTACCTTTGCGAATTTATGTAAAAATCAGGGTTCAAAGTTTGATCCTTGTCAAATTTCCACATAGAAAATAGTGTCAAAATTAGTAAATATAATTCTCTAGAAAACTGCAGAAAGCAATTAAGTTGTATAAAATATGCCCTGTTATGGTTGTTTTATCTTATATCTACACTCTATTGCCAGCTTCTTAATTTTCCTCTCAACCTCTTCCTTTTTTTCTCCCAGTGTTTCTCCCTCTAACATCCAAAGCCCGCCCAAGCCTGCCCTGGATTTTATTTACCATAAATTAACTAATTACAGATCAGAAATCTGACTTTTCCAAGGAAGCACCTTCTTTCACGGAACTGTCTGATATTATTGAATATTGTGGGTCCCCAATTTGAAATGTAATAAATGGGTGGCTAAAGGCAAAATTCTTTTAATTCACTTATAAATGCAGGAAACCTCCCCGTGTATCACAGTGGTTTTTTCTGCCCTGGGGAGCAGGCAGAAACCAGACAGCCCCTGAAATGCAGGAATATTGTGCAAGGCGGGACTTGTCTTAATAGATAAGACAAAAAAAAATTCCTTCCAGTAGCACCTTAAAGACCAACTAAGTTAGTTCTTGGTATGCACACGAAAGCTCATACCAAGAACTAACTTAGTTGGTCTTTAAGGTGCTACTGGAAGGAATTTTTTTTGTTTTGACTATGGCAGACCAACACGGCTACCTATCTGTAACTGGAATTAATAGATAAGGTTCTATCCCTCAGGTAGATCTATCCCAGTAAATATTCCTATTGATTTTTAATTGCATTTTAGTTCCTTCTCTTATTCTTTGTACTTTATTGTATTACAGTTTGAATTGTGTAGCATATGGTAAAATACAATGTGTAAGATATAAAACAAGCAATAAAAATGCAAGGAAAGATCACACAGCATCTGTCAGGACTGACAGCATCTAACAAAGAACATGGCAAAGGCTGCAATAAGCTGAACAAAAGTGGTCTGCTAAATCCCTCAGCCATTTTCAAACAGCCCATGAGGAGAGGAGCTTGGGTACCCCTCCTGCCATAAGCGTCTTTGAGGACTTTGGATGGAAAGTAGCAGGCAAATCTTTTCCATGTATCCTTGCATCTCTGTCCAACTGTTGCAGCTCAGGATCTCTGTGAATAAAACAGGCATCTCCTTCTGTCCTGGTTTGGGAGCGTTACTGGCCTTGAAAGGGGTCAAAGCAGACACCAGCAGGCAGGGGTGTAGCCTGGGGGTGTCAGAGGGGCCATGGTCCCAGGCACAGTTTTTTGAGAGGTCATGAAGCAGGAGCCCCCTCCATGCAGGCGCCATGCTGGGGGTGCCTGCATGGGACCCCTTGCTCCATGCCCACCAAGTGCTGTGTATGCTGGGAAGGGGGGGGCAGTGCAGGTCGGCCCTGCTTGGCTCCAGGCAAATGGTCACTCTGGCAATGAGGGCAAGGGTGCCACCACAGGCTCCTCCACCCTCTGTGCCCCTGATGCACTCACACCCCCTCACCTGGCACACGCACCCCCGGTGCCAGGAACTCACGCTCTGCTGCTGCCAGCAAGTGTGAGCGGAAGTTTGAGATCAAGTTGCTGTCCTGGCTGAAGCGGAGCAGGTCTGGGCGTGATCAGGGCTGGCTGGGTGATTGTCTGGGAGCCATAGTCCCTTCCAGACCAGAGCACAAGAAGAGCCCTGCTGCTCAGACTGGTTTGTCCGCAAACCAGTCAGTTTGAATGCTCAATATGCAGGTCATTGAGTTGTTCTACCTCCCTAGTTAGGGGCAGCAATGCTTCTGAACATCAGTTGCTGGAAGCCACCAGAGGGAGAGTGCCTTTTGTTCTCCCATCCTGCTTGTCGGTTTCCCTCTGGGGACACCTGGTTGGCCCCCGTGAGAACAGAAGGCTGGACTAGATGGGCCACTGGCTTGATTCAGCAGCCAGGCTCTCTTTAGGTTCTTAAATAAAGAGGAGGAGGAGGAGGAGGAGGAGGATGTTTCATTTCCTAATATGAAGTCTTTGTTTTGCAAAGCCCTTTATGTATTGACAAAGCAATTAAATTATTCTGAAAGGAGAAGGTATTCAGTATATGGTCCCTCTTGGGGAAAGAGACGGAAAGGATTAAAACTTCTCACACAGTGTGAATAGTTACAGATTGGTAGCCGTGCTGGTCTGCCGTAGTCGAAACAAAATAAAAAAATTCCTTCCAGTAGCACCCTAGAGACCAACTAAGTTTGAAAGGAATTTTTAAATTTTGTTTCGACAGTGAATAGTCACACTGAGATGCCAAATGTTTCATCTAAGGGCTCATCCACACTTGGCTTGAGCCGTGATTTCGAGTCACAGGTCCAAGATGTTCTTCTTTGGTCTCACCACTTTCCCAGGGAAAACCCACAGTTTACTGTTGAATTGACACAAACGTCAAAACATATTCTTTTACCTCCTCATAGGGCTTCATTTTCCATTTATTTCCTTCCTCTTGTATTAATTTTTCATACATAACCCAATTATCTTTTTCAAGTGTTAACTTGAAAACTTTCAGGCTGTTTATATTTTGATGCAGATGTTTAGATGCAGGCCCTCCACTAATCCTCAGATGATGAAAATAGGGACATTTCTTTCTCCCAACTGACCCTCCTCGATGCCAATTTTTTGTTCCTCCCCCTGTAGAGCATTTCCTATCAGAAGAAGGGTGAGTGCCACCAGCACCACACCAACAGGACCCAGCACAGACACCTCCACCATCCTGAGAAAACCCCTTAATTCTGATTTGATTTGATTTGATTGGTAAATTTACAAGAAGACAAGCACTCAGCCATAACAAAATTTTAGAAAGGGGCAAGATTAGACACGGATGCACAAAGCTTTTTTTAAAAAAAGTCAAGATTCCTTGTACTCCGCTCTTTCTCCCTTTAGTCCCACCCAGGGTGGCCCTTCCCTCTGCCTGCTGCTCAGAGCCAGTATGTCATGCAGGACTGGGCAGCGGCAGCCTCTCCTCCTCCTCCCCTGCTCTCCAGCAACTGAGAGGAGCTGCCCAAGCTGCCAGGGGAAATAGGGATGTTCTGGGCAGTGGCGAAGCTGCATGGTCCAGCACCTGGGACGGATAACAGGCGGTGGCATGGCTGGCATGTGTCCCGAGGGGCGTGGTGCGTTGCCCGTGGGGGCATGGCACACGCCCCGGGGGTGTCGCACATGGCGCAGTGGGGGGTGGTGTGTGTCCGGGGGTGGCCGCGGTGGTACCCCCCTCCCCAATGGTGCTGGGGGCTCTGCACTCACCCCGCTCCTCTGCCAGTGGTTCTGGGATCACATCAGAAACCAGGATGGCTTCAGGACACTTGAATGGTGTGTAGATGTTAAATATTTTCTGGAACATATGCAGATGCCTTTCTTCATGGACTCATTGACCCCTGGGTGACATTGAAGGGCTTGATGTAACCACAACAGAATATTATTATTATTATTATTATTATTATTATTATTATTATTATTATTATTATTATTATTATAATTATTACCCCTCCCATCTGGCTCGGTTTTCCCAGACACTCTGAGTGGCTTACAGCACATTCCTCAGGGCAGGCGCCACTACCGAGAAGGCCCTCAGAGCTGGACCTCAGTGTCTGGGCAGAAGGATGGGGGTCGAGATGCTCCTTCAAGTATACTGCACTGAGGCTGTTTAGGGCTTTAAAAGTCAGCGCCAACACTTTTAATTGTGCTCAGAAACATACTGGCAACCAATGTAGGTCTTTCAGGACCAGTGTTATATGGTCTCGGTGGCCACCCCCCGTCACCAGTCTAGCTGCCACATTCTGGAGTTGTTGTAGTTTCCAGGTCACCTTCAAAGGTAGCCCCACGTAGAGAGCATTGCAGTAGTCCACATGGGAGATAACCAGAGACAGATGAATGCAAGCAGGAAGACTGCTAATCTGGGCCCTGCTAGGCCCACGTCTCCGTCATGCACACAGCAGAGAAGCCATGATACATCAAGATGAAGGACACCAGACCTCCTTTGTGTCTAACAAACTGCTTGGAGCCGTGTGCACATATTGGCTGTTTTAGATAAGGTTCATGGAGACATTGGCCTTACAACTGGGCAGCAGGAACAGCAGCCAGGATCCAAGACAAAGGTGTCAGGCGCTTTGGCAAAGCGGCGCTGAAGGGGCTTCAAAGTTCCCTCCATGGAACATTGGCGGGGGTAGGTTTCCCTGGCTGTTTTTCCTTTTCTGCCTTGGTGCCTGCTTTGCTTCACATGCTGTTATGAGGCTGGCAGCCATGGATTCTTACTGATCTAAACCTTGATTAGTTTCACAACCAGAGGGGCTGGAGGGAGTCAGGAGTTGCATTATTTGCTGTAACTGATAGCTCTGTGCTTGCTACTTATTAGTTCCTGTGCAAATTAAGTTGCATTTAATATAATCATGTGAAAATAACTTTATTCTTAAATATTTCATCTTGCCTTAATTCCTTTCAATTCAATTTTCTATGCCACTCCTGCATAAGGTTTATATCATTTATCATTCTGTTTCATTTCATTTACTAATCTGTTGCACACCACCCCAATCTCCAAGCGCTGAGAGTCCCCAGGGATTCCAAGCACATACCCAGGGTTCAGTTTGGTTGGAATGAAAGCCAGCAGAGACCATGGTGTCTTCAGGATGTGTGGCTTATTTACACATATCTACAACCCGAGCGTAGGGTGCTGGGGCTCCCAGCACTGACACCCAAGAAGGTCTTGCTTCTCCCAGCATTGGATTCCAGCAAAGATCCAGCATGTCTCTCCTTCTCTGGCCTCTTGCCTGCTTCCAGTCCAGCTCATACACACCCAGCTCTGGCCATTGTCCTTCTCACCACCAGCCAGGTAAGGGAGGGGATCTACCTGTCTGCCCTCTGACACAAAGCCATTCCATTCTTATACTAGTGACCCATATTTAGGGGTAAATATGGTCCTTACCTGACTAATTCAACAAAGGGATCCTCAATTAGATGTTGACCCTTATTGGATCCAGGAATTACGACACAGGCATCATACAGCACAGCCTAACTGCACATGCTCTGAGGTCCAAGCACAGTGGACAGCCAAAGAGGACAGCAGTGTGACTGGGGTGGTGTGAGGGAGGCGCCAGTGCCTCTCAGGGGAGACCTAGCTGGCCCTTCTGGGGTTGAAGGGATCATCAGGCCCCAAAGCCACAAGTGTAACAGTCTTCCTCCCACCCTGCTCATAACAGAGGACACTTTTGGTCCCCCAGAGCTCCAGACTGTGTTTGTGAATTCTAAAGTGTCATAAATAAAAGGCACATTCCTAAGTGCACAAGGTAAATGCACCCACGTAACTGCATAAACCTCATGTCTGAAAATGTACAGCAGCCATGCTTAGCTCCTAGCCAACCTCAGAGACTCCCTCAAGACACAGAGCAGGGAATTCCTAATAGGTTGCCCCTCTGTGAACAGATTTGACAAGGATCTATTGAATGGCCAAGCAGACCTGTTAAAGGAGCAGATATTTGTCCTTGGCAATGGATTCTGGAGTCCAGGTATTCACCATTTCAAAAGGATGTCTCCAACATCCATTAAGTATTTCCAGGCAACTTGACTGACAGACTTGAAATACGTTGGAGAAATATGGACTCTGAGCATGATCTGATTTCCATGTGCAGCCAATTTTGTGATGTACCAGTGATGTGTGTTGGGGTGTTCTTTCTGTGACAGGGCAGTCACTCTCTGAGGGTTTAAAAATTGTCACATGCTTTTGTTCAGGGCTCCCTCACCTCCTTGCAAGGGGGGCAGGCGGGGATGAGTCTATTGCAGGGGTTGGCAAGGTTTACCTCGCCTGGGCCGGTTCACTCCAGCAGAGATCCCTCCGTGGGCTGGATTGTGTATGCATGTGCCTGTGATTTCCGGCATCTGCATCTGCGCAGACGCAATTTTCCAGCATCTGCGTCTGCACAGATGCAATTTCCAGAATTGGGAAAGCGAGTCCCCGTGCTGCGCTACACCAGTTTACCGCAGCATGTGGGGACTTGCCAAGCGGGCTGCTCAGTTTGGGGGGGCTCATGGGACGGTTAAACAACCCCTGTGGGCCACTTGTGGCCCATGGGCCTTAGGTTGCCGACCCCTGGTCTATTGCAACAGACCAATAGAGATCAGCAGCTTGCCTTGCTTCCTTCCATTTGTATCTCTGACCACAGCAGACCTCCAGGGATCCAAAGTCCCCCCATTTTCCGCATAACATTTGTGGCTGGGGGGAAAGGGTGCCCCCCACTTTTCTGGAGGCCCCTTTCCCCACTGTAAGGGATCTTCAACCCGCTGTGCAGAGTGTGGCAAGGCATCTGGCATCTGGAGACCCCCACCTGGGGCTCCTTCCCTCTCCCTCCTGGCTCAGTCTCACGGGCAGACATAGGAGAGGAAGGAGGCAACTTCATTCCTCACCACGACTTTGCCAGGGTGGATGTTGTCGGGCAGGTAGTGGCAGGAGGTCATGGCCCAGGCATCCACAATGGCCACACGCAGACCGGCGAACATGGTGCGCAGCAGGTGGTCCAGCTGCAGGGAGAGCCAGTCGCTGCCGTAGACAGACTTGTAGCCGGTGTTGGCCGTCTTGATGACCACGGTGGTGAGGGGGCTGCGGGCCAAGAGCTGGGCCACAGCTTGCCGCACCCGGCGCAGCCGCCGGACATAGACCTCCAGGGGGAAGGTGGTGAAGTGCGCCCAGAGTGTGAAGGCCACCACGGTGTCAGGGCCACCGCCCAGCGCATCCAGCTCGTTGGCCAGGTAGTGCAAGTCAGCCATCATGGTCTTGCCAGTGCGCAGAGGGAGACCGTGGGCACGCCAGCTCAGCACCAGGCCCCGGGTGGCCTCCACAGCCAGGAGAGGCCCCGACTGGTAAGTGACGTGGAGGTCGATCTGCTGGAGTGCTGGCAAGAGGGGCAGGGAGAGAGGGGGAACGAGAGAGATTCAGACCCCAAACATCCCCGGGTTCTCCTGCTCTGGGTCCTGCCACCCTCACAGGGACAGGGGGTGTAGTGGCTAGAGTAGGGGTTAGGATCACAGAGTAGGAAGGGATCCCCAAGGGTCATTTACTCCAACCTTCTGCAACTCAGGAGTAAAGTTCTGAAACTTTATTCTCTGGGCTGCACTTTTGGAATAAAAATCTACTCCCACCACACCAAACTTTTTCATTAATAGGGAATGTGGTGGAAAACCCAAGTTGGATTGTCCTCAGCATTTCTTGAGGCTCTTGCTCTCATTTGGAAAATATATCTATCCATATTCTGCAAATGCAAAAAATGATTTTGATGCTGTAAAGGTAAAGGTAAAGGTACCCCTGCCCGTACGGGCCAGTCTTGACAGACTCTGGGGTTGTGCGCCCATCTCACTTAAGAGGCCAGGGGCCAGCGCTGTCCGGAGACACTTCCGGGTCACGTGGCCAGCGTGACAAAGCTGCATCTGGCGAGCCAGAGCCGCACACGGAAACGCCGTTTACCTTCCCGCTGGTAAGCGGTCCCTATTTATCTACTTGCACCCGGAGGTGCTTTCGAACTGCTAGGTTGGCAGGCGCTGGGACCGAGCAGCAGGAGCGCACCCCGCCGCAGGGATTCGAACCGCCGACCTTTCGAACGGCAAGTCCTAGGCGCTGAGGCTTTAACCCACAGCGCCACCTGCGTCCCTTTTGATGCTGTACTATACTATAATTTAAGCATTTCTCGAATTGCCCTTGAATCTTCTGCCACACTTACTATCCTCTCCTGCTACCCCACTATGGTGCGCCACACCCTTTGAGAACCCGCTCGGTTAGAGTGTTGGACTCAGACCTTGGAGAGACCAGGGTTTGAAGAGTTGCTGGATAGCTCAGTTGGTAGAGCACAAGAATCTTTCACTCAGGGTCATGGGTTCGAGACTCACGTTCGGTAAAATATAGTTCTTTGGCCCCTTCCATGCTTCTCCTAGCCCCAGCCATCCATTCCTCCTCTTTCCACCCGGCATGACCAAATGGGACCTCCCCCGTACCACCTGCTCATTGTCCTCTTCCCTCCATTTCTTTTTGCCTGGTCTCCTCAGCTCAGCCCAGCTCAACCTGCCTCCAGTTCCACCTGAATGCCCAAAGTGTCCCCCCTGCCACTACCCCAGGGGAGCAGGCACTCACAAGGGATGAATCCCACCAGGAACTCCCACCACTGGCGCAGGGTGGAGTCTCCAACCATGTGGACGATCTTTCCTTTCAGGCAGCTGAGGGCCGAGTCTGGAGTAGTGAAGGGCCGACTGGAACACAGCAAGGAAACCCAGGTGTCCTGGTAGTAGAAGCCCACTGGGTTGGTGGGGGCAAGGCCAGGGCGGCACGGCTGAGGGTGTGGCGTCACTGCAGGAAAGTGGGCAAAGGAGAGAGATGGTCAGCTCCCACCAGGCCCGAAAAGTGCCACTCTGTCCAAAGAGACAGGAATTCATCATTTCAAAAGGATGTCTCCGACATCCATTATCAAGTATTTCCAGCCAACTTGATTGACAGACTTGAAATATGTTAGAGAAATTTGTGACCAGGTAATAAAGGGACCAGGAACCAGCAGGGGGCAACTGACCCCCCCTGGCAACTCACCGATGGGCTGCTGGGGCTTGGACAGCACCTGGATAACAGGCACACTCCCTGGGATGGGTTGGTCCGTCACAGCCCTGTGTGGACAGAGAGAAATGAGAAGTGGGGAAGGGGAAGAGGGGGTCCTGCAGGTGCTGCTGCCTGGGCTGCGCTTCTCCTGGGAAACTCCTGGCTCTAGGGAAGAACAAAGGGCATCAAGGGCCCCCAGAGCCCACCCCCCAAAGCCCCTCCAGCGGCTGGTTCCAGCTACTGACTGACCGTGCTGGTGCATCTCCCTCAGGCACCTTCACCTGCCTCGTCTCAGCCTTTCCTACCTGGTGCTTTTACACGAAAGGGTCACAGGATGGCTTTGGAGTCAGGGCCCAGAGAGACACTCTGCAGAAGCCGCCCAGGTGGCCCCTGGGAGATGGAGGGGCGCCTCCCCTGCCCTGCCCTCCCCACCCTGCTCTTTGTTGTTTTTCTTCAAAAGATTCCGTTGGGGGTGGGGATATACAAAAATTAATATCAAATATCTTTTGAGAATATCAAAGATAAAAGAAACAGATCTAAATAAAAGCACAAACAAAAAATGAAAAAGAAAAATAGGAGGGAAAGAAAAGAAGAAAGAAAAAAGGAGAACTTCTGATTCTTTGTCTGTCGACTGCATATAAAAATTATTCAAAACATTAGAAATGAACTGGAATTTTTTAAAATATATGATTACAGCAGAGAGACTTGTGTGGACAAAGACGGAAGTATTTATTATTGTTTAATATGGAGGTTTTTGAAGTCGCTGGAAACAAAGCTGATATGTCTGATTAGAGAAAAACGATTGCTAACGTTTATTAATAACAATAATTAGAGAACACCTTTCTTGTGTAAAAAGGAAAACGAATTAATCTGTGACATTTGTGTTGGAAGTTTCGGAAAATATTGCCAGTTGTAGGTCATTCTAGAGTGAATATTTTGAATACTTTCTTTTATGTAAGTGACAGCCAAGAAATAAGAAGTCTTTTTTACTTTCCCTCTGTTTTCCTCTTTTCATTTCCCCCTTTCCTTTCCTTTCCTCTTTTTGTTTTCCTTTGGTGTTTTCTCTTTCTCTCGCTGTTTGTTTTCATCTAGTTTATTTTCTCTTACTCTGTTATGAAAATGCTTTAACAAAACCTTATTAAAAGCAGAAACAAAACCCCCCACCTCTCTCTTCGAAAGACCTGTCTAACAAGCCTCCTGGGCGACTTGGCACCCTCCCCGCCGCCCCCCTCACCTCGCAAAGAAAGCCTTCTCCCTGGGCGCCAGAACGCTTTTGTAGCGCCCCGACGAGTGGCGCACAAGGGCCGCGCAAGGGTGCGCCTGGGGCCGCACGCAGAACCAGCGCTCGCCGGTGCCCGGGTCCACGTACTGGCAGGCCGGCCCGGGCGGCGGGTGGACGTTGCACTCGGTCACCTCTTCCTTGCCCGGCTGGTCTGGCTGCGCGAAGTAGCCGGAGAAGGCGACCGTGGAGGGCTGCGAGCGGCGGATGCGGCGCAACAGCGCCACGGCCTCGCTGGAGTGGGTGAGGCGCACCGCCACGCGCACGGCGCCCGCCCACAGCAGCGGGAAGGCCAGCGTGTAGGAGCCGTTGCCGTGGTCCTGCACCGTCCCGGCCGCGGCCGCCTTCAGCTCCGGCGAGTGCACCTTGGCGCGCACCAAGTCGCCCCCGTAGCGCTTGCGCCGCCCGGCGTGGTCGCGCGCCTCAAGGCGCACCAGCAGCGTGTCGCCCACCGTGTAGTTGCGCGGGGCGTGCAGGAGCGCGTAGCCGCTCTTCTCCGGGCTGGTGGAGCTGGCGAACGCCACGTCGGCGGCCCCGGCGGGAGCCGGCCACGCGATCAGCTGGAGCAGCGCCTGCATCTCGCGGGCGTCGGGGGAGGGCATCGGTGCCGGGCGCGGGTCGCGCGCGGGCGGGGGCGCCGACTGGGCCCGGGGCTCCTCGGTGGCGATGATGTAGTACAGCACCTGCGGAGACCGAAGGAGAGAAGAGCCTGTGGCTGCTGGCTCTAGGGTGCCTCGAAGGAAAACTCGCGAGCAGGCTCCAAGCGCAGGGCAGGCACCCAGAAGCATAGCTGCCTCTGTAGAGTGCCACGCTTAGCCTTTGTGGCCAGGAGCCATCGCGAACATATTTTTAAAGAGGTCTAGAAAGGGAGAACCCCCCTCTTTTCCCAGCCCCCACCCTCGAAGATGATGGTGGTGGTGAATTAAATTTGTATACCGCCCTTCATCCATAGATCTCAGGGCGGTTCACAGCATAAACATGGCCATTCACACCCTGCACCGGGTCTTTCCGCGCTCCCCAGGATGCCCGCTGGCTACCGAGGAGAGACCCCAGACCCGGGCTTTGTGCAGGGGGGGGTGTCTATTCCCTCTGTGCGCCAGGTGCCTCCAGTGAGGCTGAAGGGCAGATGGGTGGATGCTCCTGACAGATTTGGATTTTTATGACTTTTTTGTATTAGGCTTCTGCATTCTGGCCATCTTTTAGCGCAGTGTTTCTCAACTGGGGGCCATATGGCTCCCTGGGCCCTCCCCCCAGGATATTCCAAGGGGGCCACAGATGAAAATCGTGTAAATGGGGCGGGTAGGCACGAGACCGGGGGGGGGGGGCAGAGAGAGAAGTGAGAAGTGAAGAAAACAGAAGTGACCTAGAGAAATAAACAAGAAAAAGACGTTGCTGTTTCTTTGCAAGAAGTGCTGCTAGAGCTGCAGAACGAAGTAGCAGCCAGAGTAACTTTCAGTCAAGAAAAACACAGTTTTTGGATAAAGTGTACAATATCTTTAAAGTTTCCACAGCTTTGGGCTAAAGTAAAATTGCTTTAGTGGCATTTCCTACGTCTTACTTAGTAGAAGAAGGTTTCTACCTGGCCTGAGCAGTCTGAAGGGCGGGAGGGGGGGGCAGCAGAGCGTAGAGGAGAGGGTCCCTGCCTAACCCCTGTCCCACCAGCCATTATCCAACTCAATATTATTCCAGGCTGACCCTGTTTCTCCTTAGCCCCGGGAAGCCATGAGTCAAGAGAGAAGCAAGAAGGGAGGAAAGCTGAGCTCCTTCAAGGTTCAGCAGACCCCCCCCAACCCTGAGGATGGGACCCTTCCCCAGCCCACTGGGACCCCAAGCCCTGCAGGAAGGAGGGGCAGGGCAGAGGGGGGCAGGGCATCTCCTGGTTAAGCTCCGCTGGTGCCCTTGTGGGGCTGAGTGAACTATGGAAGGCAGGGAGGTGCAATCCAAACATCTGAGGCTGAGGTACGGCTCCGGAAGTGGAAGGAGCATCCATCATACGCCCAACAACCGCTTATTATATTTGCTGCAACCCAGCAGGAACAGAGTCTTCCAAGAAGGATCTGGGAAGAGCCAAAAAGAAGGAGGGGAGGGGAGTGCCCGGAGGCAGAGCCCCTGCTGACACACACACACACACACGCACGCGCACGCGCGCGCACACACACACACTTCCCAGTTTCCTTTGGGGGAGGGAGCAAGAGACATTTTCTCTCAAAAAATTGACCCTGCACAAGAAGCTACTGTAAGGAAGTTTTTGATTTTATTTTTAAAGCAAAGCTACCTTTCCCCTTTTTAATCTTAACTCCCAATTTGGACTGCTCTTACTTTGCTACTCACACACACCAAACACACAGCAACACCCATCAATTCTGCAAGTCCTCTTCCTACAGAGGGAGAGGGAAAGCAGGGGGACAAATCCCCTCCTCCAAGCTCCAAATCCAGCAGGGATTCTGAGGGCAAACCGCTGCAGAGTGTGTTTGACCCCAAAGGAAGAGGTTTAAGTAACTTCTGCCAACCTAGATAGAGGCACCACACGACTCCCCTCAAAGATTCCTGGATTTTGTTTGGGTGAGGGGGAATCCGGTCCAGTTGGGGGTGAACTATGGCTCCCAGGATCCTTTGGGGGAAGCCGTGTCCCTTAAATGTGCACATCCAGAACCCTGGCTGAGAGGGGCTGGAGGGGGAGATTAAGCAGCACTTCCCTCTCATCTCCACCAGTCAGTCAAGCTTTTTGCATTTCCCCCCTGCCCACCCAAGTGGCCAGCAAAGCACAAGGTCCCCCCTCAGAACTCAGAAGACCACCCAGCCCAACCCCTTTCCCCGAGAGATGGGCTGTTCCACATCTCATTCCCTTTGGCACCAGCTCACTTGCCCCTGAAACATTATTGAGCAAAATGTGAGCACTCCAGGCAAACCAAGAGGCAGCTCATAGAATCGTAGAACTGGAAGGGACCCCGAGGGTCATCTGGTCTGTAAGGAATAAAAATGTCTCTTTTTCATAAAAGCATAAAAGGTCAAAAGGCCTCCAATAGTTGCAGCTTCTGAGCAGAAATTTGCAACAACTCAGAAGCCATAGACTCGCTTGGGGACTTATCTTTACTGGCTTGGGGTTAGAATGCCAGAAAACAGGATGGCTTACTGCTGGAATGTGGTTTAGACACTTCAGCAGGGTAGAACTGGATAGAAATCATGTGCGCCTAAGGGGTGGTCAGGATGTGGCCTCATCATCGCTTGGGTAAATGCATGAGAACACACTTCCTTATTTGGGTAAAAGTAATTAAGAGTGATGGTCCCTGGATTTAGAGGGATGGGAGATGTCAATAGGGGCAGAGAGTTTAATATTTTAATTACGGTAGGTGGTCCTGATAAGACTGTAACCCCTGTGTGCCTCCACCCAATGGGGAACAGGTGATATAAACTTGTGTTTTACTAAACTGGGGTGTGCCTGCTTTTGGGACACCCAAATCTTGAAAGACACGTATATGTAATCAATAAACTAACTTTTTGCTGCTTCACCAATTTTGCTCAAATTTTTATTTAAAGGTCCCAGGACCCAGAGTCTTGGGGCCGGTGTTTTATATCTCACTTAGACAAACCCCCTGCAATGCAGGAATCTCAACTACAGCATCCAAAACGAAAAAATTCATTCCAGTAGCACCTTAAAGACCAACTATGTTAGTTCTTGGTATGAGCAATTTTTTTGTTTTGACTATGGCAGACCAACACGGCTACCTATCTGTAACTACAGCATCCAAGACGGATAGCCACACACCTCTGCTTAAAAACCTCAAAGGAAGCAGACACCCCCCCCCAATGGGTCTTTTGTAAGTTCTTGTGGGAACTTCAGGATGGGACCCCACCACACCCCACTCAGGTTGCACGTCTGTCTGACACTGTCTGGCTTGATGGCAAATGCAAGTAGTGGGGCTGAGCAAGGACAGACCAGGAACAGGCCCCACAGAGGCAAGATGTCCACTCTTGACCCACATCACCATTCCTTTTCAATCACATGCACACCCCAAAGTCAACCCCACTGAGCCCTCCCCACTCCCTGCAGGGGCTTTTTAGTTGGGGGCAACATGGCTTAGCCCAGTGACCAGCAGCAGCCCCAGGAGATGCACAAACCACCATGATGCGCTCCCCCCCCCCAAACACCCACCAGCCCCTCAAAAGACTGCATCCTCCCAAAGGGCTCCATTCAGCTTTTACCCCCACCCAAGCCTGGTGCTTTAGAGAGCATGTTACTCCCCCAGTCAACCTGCCCCCTTGACTCACCACCAGCAGGAGGGTTAGTCCAAAGCAGAAAAAAGCAGCTGGTCGGCAGCCCCCAGAAGTCTTCTTGGCCAGGTGCCTCATTGCTTCCTCTGCAGGACGGTCTGTGCTGACAGGGCAGGAAGGTGAGAGTGACTCACCCTCAAAGAGGCCAAGCGCAGCCTGCGAGGGGCAGAGAGCAGCCCAGGTGAAGGGAGGAAGGGAGTGGAGCAGTGAGGCCCTGGGTCCAGGGACACACCTGTCTCCCGCTCTGGACCTTGCAGTGGGACTCTGACAGCCAGGCTACGGACCTTGAGAGGAGGACTCTCCCTTCCTGCACTGGATCTCCACCTCAATGGCCGCCTGCCAGGGAAGGGACTTCTGCAAGCAGATCTCCTCCTCCAGGGCCTCCTCAGAGGCCCCTTCCCAGCCCCATCTCTGGTGGCATCACAGCAACTGAGGCAGAGCCCATGGAGGAGGAGGAAGAAGAGGAGGAAGGCCCCAATATTGTCTGCAGGGCAAGCAACTCTGAACAGTTGCAGAAGGGGCGGAGGAGGAGAGGGTGTCTCCTCCTGGACTGCCTTCTCAAAAGGAGCACCTGAGGAGCAAAGCTCCATTTTCCAGGGAACGGGAACCACCAGGCAGAGGCAGGGCAGCTGCTGGAAAGCCACTCCTCTGGCTGGGCAGGCAGCCACATGAGTCAATGTTGTACATAAGTAGCCAGGTTACAGATAGGTAGCCGTGTTGGTCTGCCATAGTCAAAACCAAAAAAATTCCTTCCAGTAGCACCTTAAAGACCAACTAAGTTAGTTCTTGGTATGAGCTTTCGTGTGCATGCACACTGGTCTCTGAAGAAGTGTGCATGCCCACGAAAGCTCATACCAAGAACTAACTTAGTTGGTCTTTAAGGTGCTACTGGAAGGATTTTTTTTTTGTTTTTATAAGTAGCCAGGGCTCACCTCCTGTGGACATCAAGGTGGAATTATTATTATTATTATTATTATTATTATTATTATTATTTATATATTAATCCCTGAGAGGCAGGTTGGGCTGAGAGGTAGAGACTGGCTTCATTTGAGGATTTGAACCCTGAGCTGTGTGGTAATCCCCCTTCTTGCTGTGGGTGGGGGGGGGGGAGAGACCAGCAGATGCAGTTAGGAATCATAGAATCCTAGAGTTGGAAGAGACCACAAAGGCCATTGAGTCCAACCCCCTGCCAAGCAGGAGTTAGGCTTGGCAGAAATTCAAATGAAAGCAAGAAACCTCAGAAATAATTTTCTGACAGGAAGAGCTATTCAACAATAGAACAGACTCCTTCAGGAAATTGTGGACTCTCCTTCCAGGAATTTTAAGCAGAGGCTGGATGGCCCATCTGGATGCTTGAGTTGAGATTCCTGCATTGCAGGGGTTGAACTAGATGACCCTTGGGGACCCATCCAAATCTATGATTCTATGATTCTAGGACCCATTAAAACAAGCTGTTTTTAAAACCAGCATATCCCACATAAAAGGGGGGGGGCTGTGGACTTGGTCTGGCATTCTGGGGCATCCTCAAAGCGTATTTGTCCTGGCAATGCTTGGATAGTGGCCCTGGCCCAAAATACCAGGATCAAGTCAGGTTTTTAATGTAGGTAATAAAAGGGACAGGCTGGCAGAGCAGATGTCTTGCATGCAAGAGGTCTCGGGTTCAGTCCCTGGTGTGTCTACGGAAAGCCCTCTAGAGAGCTGCTGCTGCCCGTCAGTGAAACTGATACTGAGCTAGATAGAACCATGGAATTGGGAGGTGGAAGGCCATCTAGTCCAACCCCCTGCAATGCAGGTTTCAAGATCGCCTGTCTCAGCACAAGGCAGCTCATGCCTACAGCTTCACCTCCAACAGGAGATCTTCCAAGAGGAAGAAATGAGTTGTTTGAGGGGGGATCAGTTTTATGCTACCTGTATTTAATAATCCATTAAGTGGATTGCAGTGTACAATGAAAATATCACATAACAAAATATATAATAGAAGTAAACACATACATAGCAGTTTGAAAGCAAATCTTTAAAAGATCAGATCACACAAATTCAGTCTATGAGGCTCTGGGCAGGAAATTGAAGCAATTAAATGCACAAATTGTCATCTCATCTGTCCTCCCAGTTGAACGACGTGGCCCAGGGAGAGAGGGAAAAATAGTGGAAGTGAACAGTTGGCTTCGCAAATGGTGTAAACAGGAACGGTTTGGATTCTTAGATCACGGACTGCAGTTTCTTGAAGATGGACTTCTGGCAAGCGATGGGCTGCACCTCACAACGGTTGGGAGGAATGTTTTTGCCAAAAATCTCAGAAACCTCATCAGGAGGGCTTTAAACTGACTAATGTGGGGGAGGGAGACAGTGCTCCTGAAGGTAGGAGTCTATCAATTGATGAAGATGATCATACAAATGTCATAGACCAAATGGAGCAAACAGCACGCAAACCTAGTGGTGGGAGGAAAAAATCCTTAAATAAGAGACACAGGGGAATGATTAATGGACTTCAATGTCTGTACACTAATGCGCAAAGCATGGGAAATAAACAAGATGAGCTTGAGCTCTTGGTACAGCAAACTAAATATGACATAATAAGCATCACTGAAACCTGGTGGGATAAGTCCCATGATTGGAATGTAATAATGGAGGGATACAATCTATTTCAGAGAAACAGACCAGACAAGAAAGGAGGAGGAGTGGCGTTATATGTCAGGGATGTGTATATCTGTGAGGAGATCCAAGATTTAGAACCTCAAAGCCAAAGTGAGAGCATTTGTGTCAAAATTAAGGGAGAGAAGAATAACAGGGACCTCATTGTGGGAGTTTACTATAGATCCCCAAGCCAAACGGAGGACATAGATGATGCCTTCCTGGAACAGATGGCCAAGCATGCAAAAGGAAGGGAGATAGTAGTAATGGGGGACTTCAATTACCCGGATATTTGTTGGATGTCAAACTCAGCCAAGAGCATAAGGTCAAACAGATTCCTCACTGGCCTTGCAGACAACTTTGTTGTCCAGAAAGTGGGAGAAGCAACAAGAGGAACAGCCATTTTAGATCTGGTCCTAACCAATGTTGATGACCTGGTTAGTGGGGTAGAAGTGGAAGGATCATTAGGCGCGAGTGATCATGCTCTTCTGAAGTTTACTATACAGCGGAAAGGAGCAGCCAAGCATACTAGGACTCAATTTCTTGACTTTAAGAAAGCCGACTTCATAAAACTTAGGGAAGTGCTGGGTGAGATCCCATGGACAGTAATACTAAAAGGAAAGGGAGTTCATGATGGCTGGGAGTTTGTTAAGAGGGAGATAGTAAAAGCACAACTTCAGGCAATACCAATGAGATGGAAACATGGAAGGTGCCTAAAGAAGCCAGGGTGGCTATCTAAAGAACTTTTAACTGAGTTAGGATTTAAAAAGGATGTGTACAAAAAATGGAAAAGGGGGGAAACCACCAAAGAGGAATTCAAACAAATAGCCAGCACGTGTAGACACAAAGTCAGAAAAGCGAAAGAACAGAATGAACTCAGGCTTGCTAGAGAGGTTAAAAGCAACAAAAAAGGTTTTTATGGGTATGTTCGTAGCAAAAGGAAGAACAAAGAAACAGTGGGGTCACTCAGAGGAGAAGATGGTGAAATGCAAACAGGGGACACAGAAAGGGCTGAACTCCTCAATGCCTTCTTTGCCTCAATCTTCTCTGATAAAGAAAACAATGCCCGACCTGAAGAATTTGGAGCAAATGATTCAGCAGAGGAAACACAGCCCAGAATAACTAAGGAGATAGTACAAGAATACTTGGCTAGTTTAGATGTATTCAAGTCTCCAGGGCCAGATGAACTGCATCCAAGAGTATTAAAAGAACTGGCAGATGTGATCTCAGAACCACTGGCAGTCATCTTTGAGAATTCCTGGAGAACAGGCGAAGTCCCGGCAGACTGGAGGAGGGCAAATGTTGTCCCTATTTTCAAAAAGGGGAAAAGAGAGGACCCAAATAATTACCGCCCAGTCAGTCTGACATCAATACCAGAGAAGATTCTGGAGCAGATCATTAAGCAAACAGTCTGTGAGCACCTAGAAAGGAATGCTGTGATCACCAATAGTCAGTATGGATTTCTGAAAAATAAGTCATGGCAGACTAACCTGATCTCGTTTTTTGACAGAATTACAACCCTGGTAGATGAAGGGAACGCAGTGGATGTAGCCTACCTTGATCTCAGCAAGGCATTTGACAAGGTGCCCCATGATATTCTTGTAAAGAAGCTGGTAAAATGCGGTCTTGACTATGCTACCACTCAGTGGATTTGTAACTGGCTGACTGACCGAACCCAAAGGGTGCTCATCAATGGTTCCTCTTCATCCTGGAGAAGAGTGACTAGTGGGGTGCCACAGGGTTCTGTCTTGGGCCCGGTCTTATTCAACATCTTTATCAACGACTTGGATGATGGACTCAAGGGCATCCTGATCAAATTTGCAGATGACACCAAACTGGGAGGGGTGGCTAACACCCCAGAGGACAGGATCACACTTCAAAACGACCTTGACAGATTAGAGAACTGGGCCAAAACAAACAAGATGAATTTTAACAGGGAGAAATGTAAAGTATTGCACTTGGGCAAAAAAAAATGAGAGGCACAAATACAAGATGGGTGACACCTGGCTTGAGAGCAGTACATGTGAAAAGGATCTAGGAGTCTGGGTTGACCACAAACTTGACATGCGCCAACAGTGTGACGCGGCAGCTAAAAAAGCCAATGCAATTCTGGTCTGCATCAATAGGAGTATAGCATCTAGATCAAGGGAAGTAATAGTGCCACTGTATTCTGCTCTGGTCAGACCTCACCTGGAGTACTGTGTCCAGTTCTGGGCACCACAGTTCAAGAAGGACACTGACAAACTGGAACGTGTCCAGAGGAGGGCAACCAAAATGGTCAAAGGCCTGGAAACGATGCCTTATGAGGAATGGCTAAGGGAGCTGGGCATGTTTAGCCTGGAGAAGAGGAGGTTAAGGGGTGATATGATAGCCATGTTCAAATATATAAAAGGATGTCACATAGAGGAGGGAGAAAGGTTGTTTTCTGCTGCTCCAGAGAAGCGGACACGGAGCAATGGATCCAAACTGCAAGAAAGAAGATTCCACCTAAACATTAGGAAGAACTTCCTGACAGTAAGAGCTGTTCGACAGTGGAATTTGCTGCCAAGGAGTGTGGTGGAGTCTCCTTCTTTGGAGGTCTTTAAGCAGAGGTTTGACAACCATATGTCAGGAGTGCTCTGATGGTGTTTCCTGCTTGGCAGGGGGTTGGACTCGGTGGCCCTTGTGGTCTCTTCCAACTCTATGATTCTAGGTGGTCCTTCCAAAGTCACTCATTTAATTGTGGATAATGAAATCAAACACCAACTGCCTCCTTTATTTATCAAGCGGCATCTCTGTATTGTTGCCATTTAATCAGGGACTTGCAAGTTTTTGAGCATTAACCCTGAATGACAAATCCAGCTCTTCTTAGCTGTTGGGGATGAGCCCAAAGAGCCCGCCTTGTGGCAGGTGCTAAGCACCCTCCGCGCTGCGCAATCTTGTGTGTGCTGGCTTGAAGGCAAGCCCTGCCAGATGCAGCAGGACTTGCTCCCAAGAAAGTGCACATTGGACTGAAGTCAGGAGGTGTAACATTTCCTCCTGGGCCTCTAACAGCAGCCGGCTTGGCAGAAATTCAACAGCTGAAGCTCCTTCGTGTCAGTGTGGTGGGGAGGGGAGCAACTTCCAACCTGAGTGTCTTCCATCATGCTCTCCGCTAGGACCCCAAATTCTTGTTCTGGTTGGTCATCGCCAATTCAGACCCTGTTCACATCTATATGAGGTTCAGATTTTTTGCTCCGGTGTGCATGCACTGCACGGTCTGCATTTGCCAATTTATTCCCAATTCACCGGGTTTGGAGCTATTCATTGGGAGGACAGTCCATTTATTCCTGCTCTCTGCTTCCCATGAAAAACTTTTTGAAAGCCAAAGACCATTGCTATTTTTCTAGAAAAAGAGGTGCTGGAACTCACTCTGAATGTGTCCTGACATTATCTTATAATGGCAATGGCGCCCACTTGAGAGGTGCTGGAGCTGAGTTCTGGGTGAAAGAAAGCCCTGCTAAAGACAACGTTGACAGAACCACCTCTGCCAGTATACTTGTTGACACATCAAAGAACTTCAAAAGGCTTGCAGGACAGGACTTTCCAGGCAGAAGCCATGCTGGCTCTGCTTCAGCAAGGCTTGTTCTTCTATAATAATGCTTTCCATCAATTTCCTCTGGACAGTCATTAAGCTAACAAGCCTGTAATTTCCAAAAGCCCCACCCATGGATCCCTTTTGAAATATGGTGTTACACTGGCCACTTCCCAGTCCTCAGTGATGGAGGCTGATCTGAGGGGCCAGTCGTACATTTTTGTTTTTTAAAAAAGCAGCAATTTTGCATCTGAGTTCTTTGGAGTGGATGCCATCCAGGCACAGGGATTCATCGGTTTCTATTTTGTCCATCAAGTCTAGGACCCAGTCCTTTGCCAACACCATCTGCCTCAGCTCCTCAGGCTCCCTTCCTGCAACAGGGACTTTGGGACAGGGACTTGCCTGGCAGCTGTGCATCAGCTGAGCTAGAAAAGAGGGAGCAGTTGTTCAAAAATATCACTAAGATCTTAAACTGCCACATTATCTCAGCTTCTCAGTTTTAGCACTTTTACCTACATCTGATGAGGGTAACCAAAATCTGCCTTGTAAAGACTTGAAAGGGAACTGCTTAGAGCGGTTAGGACCACCGCTAGAGTTTTGGGAAAAACTAGATGGGGCCAATTTTACTACTTGGTACACTGAAGTGTGGGAGATTGCCCTGCTGGGAAACCTAACTGATAAGCTGAGAGTCCTCAGGGTCAAAGGAAAAAGGACTATTTCATACTTGTTTGGTCTGACTTAATTCATTTTTTAAGCAAAGAGAAATATATTCGAAGACCCACAAGTGAATCTGGCTGATACAGTGACTTTGGGCATTTGAATACTTTCATTTACCTTCCCTTGCTACAGGGAAGGTAACTTTGCATTCTTCAGTAAATAATTTCACTCCCTCCCTTCTGCACATTCACATGCCTTTAGTTTATTTATTTTGGTTTTATTCCATGAGACCTCCCCCCCCCCCCACCAGCTTTGCCTCTCCGCACTACGAGGCAAAGACAAAGAGCCACCGCTGCACATTACCAAATGTAACAATTCGCTGATAAATGTATCTATGTACTGGCTCAACGGGAAAACTTGAAATTCTTATAAAATTCATATAAAACCACTATAATTATGGATTTACACCATTCCAACATTGTTCTAATCAGAAGGAAAATGGCTACCAGAGGAGAAGCTTGGGATATGGCATGGGGCAGCCACAATCCCTGAAGTGTGAGACCACATACTCAGCAGACCACTCCCTGGGTGATAATTGCTGACATCCTGGTACCTGAGTGCCAGGCAGGTATTCATTCCGAGACCAACAGCACATCCAACCTCAATGGACGTAGGGAAGGGAGAAAGGCACTTTATTTATGGGGTTCGGGGTTAAGTGTGGTGCTTGTGTAACAGTGTGGGGGCTGAGGGGTCCATATGGGGCTGGGTGCCCTAGAGGTCATCGCCTCGGACCCACTGGTAACCGGCGGAAGGGGTGAAGAAGACATGCCCCCCCCTTCTGTATCAACATATTTGTATGTGTTTGCTCGAAGCCAGAAACATGAGTCTGACCAAACTGCGGGAGGCAGTGGAAGACAGGAGTGCCTGGCACGCTCTGGTCCATGGGGTCACGAGGAGCTGGACACGACTAAACGATTAAACAGCAACATGTGTTTGCTTGCTACATTTATGAACATCTATTTTTTATATATAAGACCTTAAAATTCTTATAACTATGTTTTCCTAAGGGTGTTATGGGTAATTTGGGAAACTTATAAAAAGGGGGAGTTATCCTTTGTTTGGGACTTTTTCCAGCTTCTTCCATGTGGTAGTTTGAAGTCTTGTCGCAACAATAAAGATCAGGCCTACTGGCTGCTGGTTTGCTCCTATAATTTTGGCTGGAGTGTTTGTTTGACAATCCAAGTGAGCCAGGGAATTTTTCTCTAACAATGAAAAATATGTATGACCATCAGATTCTGTTCGATAGCACTGTATTCTGCAGAATCATGTAGAAGCCTTTCTTTGAAAAGTAATTAAAAATATTTTTTTAAATCAGAAAAATTGCATAATGGTGGAGGAAGAAGAGCAACCTGAGATCAGAAGACAGGGGGGCCACTAGGGGGCACATTGGAAGATGGCCGACAATACCTTCTCTCCGACCCACACGGGGTAATTAAGAGGCTGTTATGGGAGTAGGCAGCCTCCCTTGTTGCCCCAAGGAAATGGGGAACACTGCCCTTGCCTGCTGTGCCCATAAATCACCCCCTAATTCGAAAGAAGGGGGTGAGGGCCCTAGGCAGAATGCCCCCGTGTGGACCTCGGCTCTCCTGGACGCTGTCTCTGATCGCGCACTAGTTGCAGCAATTTGGAATAATTAATTACAAAAGAAGAAAATGCACATATTTCAAGTGAAGAAGGGGAGTGAAGTTTGCTAATTTAAGTGACCTCTGCGAAAGAAGACGACGGGTTGGATGGAGAAACAGGAATATTTTAAGATGAAGATACACCAAAGGCGGGGTATGTTGACAATGGGGCTGAATGGGGGGGGGGGACCTCTTTTACTTTCCTTCTATGTGATTTACAAGAACCCCTCCTCATTAGAATCATCGGTTGAACTGACCCAAGCAGGATGATTAAGGTCTGTGTGGAGATAAACTTTAACCAAAAGTATGCTTTATGGAGATCGAGAAGCAATAAGAGCTTTTGGAATGGCGCAGTGAAATATACTCGGAGTCGCAAAGTGATTTCATGCTCTTTATTCAGCTCATAGTGGTGAGGAGGAATGAATGAAAGTCCCCTCAAAGTATCTGCTTTATATACATTATTTACACAATGGGCTGCACATGATTGGCTAATTCCGGAATTCTACTGTAAGCCAATCAGGTTGTGGATTCACTTCTATCTGGAGCATGATTGGGTGGTTCCTGCTAACCAATCATACTGCTGCATTGTTCTAGGGCCAATCAGACTGCTGCATTCTGAATCCTATTGTTCTAGGACCAATCAGACTGCTGCCTTTTGGAGCCTATTGTTCTAGGACCAATCAGACTGCTGCAGTTTGGATCCTATTCAACTCAGTACATAACACCCCTCCCCTCTAAGTTCCAGTCCTGCCCGGGAGGTCGCATTCATAGTCCTCAAGGTACGCCGGCGGCCTACGTGTGCGTTGCGGCCTGGGGTGTTCCCTGGTCCGGGGTTCAGGTTCTGGCTCGTGTTCCAAGGATGGGGCTGTTTGGTCTGGCGCAACCGGCTCGCTCAGTCGTGGTTCTGGTTCCGGTGTCCTTTCGGCCTCACAGGTCCTCTTTGTGTTTACTGATTCTGCCTCTCCTGCTTGCCCCTGCTGCTCTATGGGCCTCACTGCCCCACTGTTCCCTTGGGACTCCTCTGACCTGTCCTCCTCCTCCTCCTGGTTTTCTCCCGGGAATCGTCGCCGTATCTGGTCGCAGTGGCGGCGCCAGCATTGCCCCCCCATCTGTTAGCACCTCGTACGACACGGGGCCAGTGACCCTGGTGACTGTGGCGGGTACCCATGCAGGGCCTGCCCCAAAATTCTTTGCGTACACTGGGTCCTGGGCCTCGAAGGTCCGGGGGTTCCTGCCTTCCCCCACCACTACCTCATCTCGTGTAGGGCTGTGAGGACCCTTTTGCGGAGGGGCTGGGGAACAACGACCCTGCTTCCCTATAACAGGCACCCCTTGTGGGCCGACAGTTGATGTTTACGGGTTGTGTAGCCGGCGAATTCTGGCCCGGGGCTGCTGCTGGGCCATCCTCTCCACACCCAGTCCAGGACCCGGGAGATGACCCTATCTTTCTTGGAATGGTGTGCAACTTCTTGTGCCTGAATGGGGCGGTCGGGAAGTAGCTCCAGGCTCCTAACCTCTTGTGCAGGTGCTGGGTCGGGGCCTGTTTCCGGTAGTGGTAGCCTGCTGAGGGCGTCTGCATGGCCCATCGCCTTTCCAGGGCGGTGAATCAGTGCATACTGGTAGCTGGCAAGGAAAATTGACCACCTGAGGACGTGAGGAGACAGCACTTGGGGGGGTCTGCTTTTCGGGGGCAAACAAGCCAAGCAACGGCTTGTGGTCAGTCACCACGGTGAAGGGCCGCCCGTACAAGAAATCATGGAATTTTTTTACTCCCTTCACGATTGCCAGACCCTCCTTGTCGATTTGCGAGTAGTTCCGCTCGGTTTTGTTGAGTGTCTGGGAAAAGTATGCCACCGGTACCTCTCTTCCATCCGGGAGTTGGTGTCCCAGGACAGCGCCGATGCCATAGAGCGAGGCGTCGCATGCTAGCACCATCGGCAGCCTCTCGTCGAAGTGTGCCAAGACCGAGTTTGAGACAAGCAAGTCTTTGACTGCCTGGAATGCGGCCTCCTGGCGCTGGCCCCACACCCAAGGGGCCCGCTTGTCCAGGAGTCTGTGTAGGGGCTCCGCTACCGCCGCCTTGTGGGGAAGGAAGGAATGGTAGAAGTTCAATAGTCCCAAGAAGGCCTGAAGTTCAGTCTTGTTCTTGGGCACTGGGGCATCACAAATGGCCCGTACCTTGTCCCCAGTCGGGTGGACCCCTTCTGCGTCCACCATAAATCCCAGAAAGTCCACTTGAGGCACTTCTAGTAGACATTTTTCCCGCTTCACCTTGAGACCCGCCATCTGGAAACGGTGCAGAATGGTGCGGAGGCGGTCCTCAAACTCCTCTGGTGTGGGCCCGGCAATCAACACATCATCGAAGAAGGGGGTGACCCCAGGAATCCCTTTAAGGAAAGAGTCCATTAAATTCTGGAATATGCCTGGTGCCACACTGACACCGAATTGCAGCCACTTTACCCTGAACGCTCCTCTGTGCGTCACAATCGTCTGTGCCTCTGCTGTGGCCTCATCTTCTGGCAGCTGTTGATATGCTTGGGCCAAGTCCAGCTTGCCATAAATTTTCGACCCAGCCAGGATGGCAAGGACATGGCTGACCACTGGCACTGGGTATGCATGGGCCGTGAGGGCCTTGTTTATGGTACATTTGTAGTCTGTGCAGATGCGGACCGAACCATTAGGCTTGACGGGTTGGATGATTGGGGTTTCCCAGGGGGCATTAGGCACCGGCTCCAGCACTCCTTGCTCCACGAGTCGGTCCAATTCCTAGTCTATACGGGAAAACAAAAAAAATTCCTTCCAGTAGCACCTTAAAGACCAACTAAGTCAGTTCTTGGTATGAGCTTTTCGTGTGCATGCACACGAAAGCTCATACCAAGAACTGACTTAGTTGGTCTTTAAGGTGCTACTGGAAGGAATTTTTTTTGTTTTTACTATGGCAGACCAACACGGCTACCTATCTGTAACTAGTCTATACGGGGTTTCAGGGCGAACGGGACCCGGCGGGCCTTGAGCCTGACCGGTCGTACTGTGGGGTCAAGCTGTAGAGCAATGGGTGGCCCCATATACTGTCCCAATTTCCCATCGAAAACCCCCGGAAATTCCTTGCATATGGCGTCCACGTCCACTTGTAAGCTCATGTGGTTCACCCCGGTGACGGCTAGCCCCAGTGGTCCAAACCATGCCAATCCCAGTAAGCTAATGTAGGGGCCCTTGACCACAAGCAAGTCCAGTTGCTGTGTCCGCCCTCGGTATTGCACCCTGAAGGTCCCCACCCCCATTGTGGGGACCTTATGTTTCTGGAAGTCCCGGAGGGTGAATGGGGCCGGCCTGAGTTTGGGACCCCCAGTAGGACACAGTTTCCTTAAGGTCTTTGCCGAGATTATGGCTAGAGTTGAACCCGTGTCAAGCTCCATGTGGCATGGGGCCCCCTCTATCTGTACCTCTACATAAATTTTCTCTACGTTGGGGTGGGGCAACTGGTATACCTGGAAGTCCGTGAGCTCCGTCGAGTTGCCTTGGTGCGTTGGGCCCCAGGACCTGGGGCTCTTGGATTGGTTAGCCCTGCTCCACCTTCTGCGCTGTTCTCTCCTCCTCTGAGTCCTCCTGCCCACCGGGACATTGCCCTTTCTGGACTCCTCCGACGCTGAGTCGCTTAACTCCTCCCCCTGCCTCCGGCGGGCTTTAGGACCCGGTTCCCAATCCTCATTCTCTGCTGTCCCGCGCTCCTGTACATTTAACTTGTTTCTCGCGCCAACCCAGTGACCTTTCTCCTAACCGTTACACTGCTTCTATCACTGCTTCCCTCTTCCGTGACACTGGCCGGATCTGACCTCCCCTCCGTTGCCTGACTCTCCGATGGAGGCGTGGTCAGCTCTGCCTCATCTCCTCTCTCTGGTGGGGAAAGCACTGGCCCCGATACCTGGGACTCTTCCCCCCCACTCTGCTCTGGTGGGGAAGCTGGTCCTGATTTCCAACTACTGCTCTGGGAGTCCCTGCTGCCCCCTTGCTCCTGGGGCGTTCCCCTTGGGAACCACCTGCCCCTGGCCACTGGCGCCCCCTTTTGTGAATCTTCCGATTCGCTGGAGAGGCTCATGGAATCCCTCGGACCACTGTCCCCTCCTACGCTCCCCTCGGATTCCTCCCCCTCGCTCTCCATCTCCCCTCTTCCCTGTGCCTCTGCTCCTGAGCCCCTGACACGTACGCTTCCCAGTCTCCAGATGCTGGGTTGAATGGTGAAAAACTGCTGTCGGTTGCCATTCTGAGTTCCTTGTGTCCCGGAGCTGAAGCCTGGATACACGGTGCGAGGCAGCGGTGCGGCAGGTGGCGGTGCTGCGGTGCTGTGTGTGGCAGTCAGCTCAGCGGGATCCCATCCTCATCGCCAGTGAAATATACTCAGAGTCGCAAAGTGATTTCATGCTCTTTATTCAGCTCATAGTGGTGAGGAGGAATGAATGAAAGTCCCCTCAAAGTATCTGCTTTATATACATTATTTACACAATGGGCTGCACATGATTGGCTAATTCCGGAATTCTACTGTAAGCCAATCAGGTTGTGGATTCACTTCTATCTGGAGCATGATTGGGTGGTTCCTGCTAACCAATCATACTGCTGCATTGTTCTAGGACCAATCAGACTGCTGCATTCTGAATCCTATTATTCTAGGACCAATCAGACTGCTGCCTTTTGGAGCCTATTGTTCTAGGACCAATCAGACTGCTGCAGTTTGGATCCTATTCAATTCAGTACATAACACGCAGGAATTAATTCGGAGTCGCCATCTTGCCAAAGGATTTATAGCCGGGAGGAAGAATGGACTTGTTTTCAGACTGCATTCCTGGTTAATCTCCTCAGAGGTTTTGAGAAAGGAGGCAGATTGGTGAAGATTAATGACGCTAAGACTGTTTGGTGTATGGAAGTGATGTTATATGGAAAACGTCTGAATATGGCTACTGGATAAAATATATATATATATCCACACAGGATTACAAAATGTTCTAACCAGCTTGTGGAGACTATCAGAGGTCACAAAGAGAAAGGAAAAATATATGAAAATAACAACAAGAGATGTGGAAAAACAATAAGAAAGGACTGGATAGTACTGTGAACATCATAAGGTTAGATTTGTGGACATTAAAACAGCAGTAAGAAGCAAGAAGTTGATTGGATCCTCTTCGGAACTTGAAATATGGGTACCCCCAACAAAAATTTAAAATTCGGCTGTGTAATTTGGAATTTATGTAATTTGGTTTGGTTTGATGTGATTGGTCGGTTAATAAAAAAATATTTTTTAAAAAAAGAGATCAGAAGACAGGAGGCGATGCAGGGGACAGCTGATCTGTGGTTGGGCCAGAAGCAGTGGCGTCACAATGGGGGCGGGGGCGCGGTGCGCCCTGGGTGCCATGTCTGGGGGGGGGGTGACAAGAAGGCACCCTGCGGGGGCTCACTGCAGTGCGAGCAGCCATTGTGCTGCCACAGCCGCATGTGGAGGATCCTCCGTTTGTAGCTGCAGCTGTGAGCAGAGGATCCCGGTGCCGGCGGCAAACCGCTATGTACAGCACATGTGCAGCGTTGCACACATGTGCTGTATGTAATGATGCCGCACATGTCCTGTATATAGTGGTTTGCCACCCCGGGTGTCATGCAGCCTTCGTTCGCCCCTCGCCAGAAGAAGCCACCTTGGAGCTGAGTGAAGGAAACAGGCAGCGCCGGGTTCAGGGTGACACATTTTCCTATGATGTGTTTGTCTGCTTTTTGGGTTAAACTCTCAAACTGCCTTAAAAGTAGACACACACCCTGCCCAACCCAAAATAAATTCAGCTTCACAATAACCACAACAGAATCTTTGAACTGTAGAGTAGGTAAGGACTGTGAGAGTCATCTAGTCCAACTCCCTGCAACACAATAATCTCAGCTAAAGCATCCATGACAGATGGTTATCCAACCTCTGCTTAAAAACCTGCAAGGAAGGAGAATCCACAACCTCCCAAGGGAGTCAGTTTCACTGTCAAACAGCTCTTAATGTCAGAAAGTTTTTCCTGATGTTTAGTCCAAATCCCCTTTCTTGTAACTTGAAGCCATTGCCTCGAGTCTTACCCTCCAAAGCAGCAGAAAGGAAGCTTGCTCCATCTTCCATGTGGTAGCCTTTGAGATATTTGAAAGTAGTTCTTATATCTCCTCTCAGTCTCCTCTTTTCCAGGCTAAACATACCCAGCTCCTTCAACCATTCCCCATCAGGCTGCTTCCAGACCCTTGATCAGCTTGGCTGCCCTCCTCCGCACACATCCCAGCTTGTCAACATCCTTCTTAAATTGGGGTGCCCAGAACCGGACACAGTATTCCAGACTCTCCAAGTGTCCCTATTTTCCAGGGACATCCCTGATTTAACCCTTCCCAGTTTCTGATTTAATCCTGGAATGTCCCACTTTTCCTTAAGATGTCCCTAATTTCATTGGAGAAAAGTTGGAGGGTATGGAGTTATCGGACCCCCCAAGCTGTCTGAAGGCATAGTCTGTATAGGGAAGGGGCTTTTTTAGTATTAAACGTTTTATTATGTTTTTATATATGTTGGAAGCTGCCCAGAGTGGCTGGGGCAACCCAGTATGATGTCTGGGGGATAAATAGTAAAAATATCATTATGGAACATGATGTCCCTATTTTCATCAATGAAATGGTGGAGGGTATGGCATTCCAGGTGTGATCTGACCAAGGCAGAAGGCCTTGCAAAAACCTTTAGTAAAAGCTAAGTTTGTTTTGGTTTCACTTTGCCTCCAGCCTCATTATTCACCTCGTGCTGTCTTGCCTTTTCCAGAACAGGCCAGGGAGGAAGGCATAGGCGCCAACTCTCTGGGGCCCTCGGACCCAAGCACCCACAAAATTCCCCTGAAGGGGCCCAGCACCTACAAGTTTCGGTGCCAAGCTGGCACTCCTGGAGGAAGGTAAAGAGTTTGGCATCCGCTTGGGAGCAAGAGACAGCTCTGTCCTGGATGCTCTCCTCCTGAAACCAGTGTTTCAAAGATGGCCTTCCTGCCTTTTCACTCCCGCTCCTCACTGCCCTCCTCAACAAACTGCAATGTGGAATATTTGGCAGCTCCAAATAATATCACAGCTCATGCCAGTTACAACCTTAGACTTGCAAAGTTGGAAGGGACCCCAAGGGTCATCTAGCCCAACCCCCTGCAATCACAGCTAAAGAATCCGTCACAGATTCTCAAATTCTGCCATTAGTTTCAGGAGCAAATTCAACCACATGCCAGCAAATTCAGGGTGCGCAATCAAGCCCATCTGAACCGCTTGCCAAACAAGCCCACTTCTCCCCAGAGTCCAGGGAGATGGCAAAGCTATAGAATCCTAGAACCGTAGAGTTGAAGGGAATTCCCCTCCCCTGGCAAGGGAGGGGTCTCCAATCAAGCATGCATGGCAGGCGGTCATCCAAGGGATCCCCAAGGGTCATCCAGTCCAACGCCCCACAAGACAGGAAATGCAACTGCCTGGAGGCCCCCCAAACCTTTGGGGGTTCCTCCACAATTCTATGATTCTAACTCGATTCCTGGGCCACTGTGGCCTGATCCAGTAGAGCTCTTTTTGGTTCTCACAGAACCTCCCCATCCAGCGGCAGTCTACCTTGATTCCTAGGGGGATTTGGCCACTGGGGTAACAGGATGCTGAGCTAGGGGCCCCTCTTTGGTCTGATCCAGCAGGCTCTCCTGACATTCTTATAGGGGGAAGCCCCTTCCAGCCACACCCCGGAGCTGCTCAGCCTCACAGAAGCATAAACTGGAAGGGACCCAGAGGGCCATCTAGTCCAACCCCCTGCAATGCCAGATTCTGCAACTGCCCCATTGGACCTGCAACCTTGGCGTTATCAGCACCACACTCTATCCCGGCCTCCCTCCCCTTCCAGTCCCGCAGACCCACCTAAAGCCCCTTTGCCCACCTTGGTCTCATGCTTGGCAGAATCAGGGCCATGCACAACAGCCCTCGCAGCCCTGGGCAGGGCAGGGGGGTCTGTCCACAGGCCTTCCTGTCCTGGATGAGGCAGGCAGAGGCTCCTCGCTCAGCTGCCTCACGCAGCATCTGTACCGGCCTAAAGCGAAAGGGAGACTGAGGCACATGTTGCTGCCCACTATTTTCCCGTCATCTCACTTCCTCTTCCCACAACCAGAAGGTGGGGGAAGAAGAGCAGAATCTGACCCAGCCCTCGCCCTCCATCCTGTGTTTGGGGTGGGGGCAGGAAGGGGAAGGGCAGAATTGCAGAGCACAAGCTCCCACGCTCTCCTCAGACCCTTCCTCGAAGCCATGAAGTGAGAGGGGAGGCAAGGAGGCCGCTGCCAGAACCCCAGGAGACAAGGCAGAAGCAGGACATCAATAAATTAAATATTTTATTATTCCATAATTTAAGAAAAAACAGATCCAGAAAATAAGACAAATTCCTTTGTGCTTAAAAAAGGGGGCTTCTCACTGCTTTGGGAACCCCCTCCCCAATGCCCTGGAAGGTCCACAGAAGGATCGACAGCCTATGGGGTGGGGGCAGAAATGTAAGTCTGGTCCCTGCCCTAGTTGGAGGGGGCTGCCTCTTCACCTACAAGCTGCTAGCCCCCCTCCTCTGAGAGGGAGAAAATAGGGGGCAGCTGTCTGCTCCCCTCTCCCCCTTCCCTTCACCCACCCCACCCCCTCTTAGATCCCCACCAAAAAGAGAGGCGAACTCAAAGGTATAGAAAAGAAGCGAAAGTTCATTGCTAGGCCTCTCCTTACAGCCCCCATTTTTTAAAAAAACCCTGGTTTCCCTCCCCAGGTAATAAAAAAAAACACCCTACAAGACTTGACTCCCAATCCCCCCCCCGCCTCTCTTTGTCATTCACATAAAATTAAACCCCCACCTTACAAGTGAGTGGGGGGTTATGCATGGGGGAGAATGAGAGCCCCAACCCAGCCCCCCTTTGACTGGATGCGGTGGGAGGTTCCCCCCCTCTTGGTGGTGTTGGGGGAGGGGGTGATGCCAGAGGAAGTCAGCCATTTGAGATGCCAAACCACTGTGGGGGTCACCAGCCCCCCAGCAGGAGGAGCAGGAAAAGGGGGGGAAAGACCTTGGCTTGCAAAGTGGCCCCTGTGGGGGGCAGCCCAGCCCCACTGCTTGGCCGCCCCCCACTCTGGTTCTGTCGGGAGGAGGAGGAGCCCTTCCCAGGCCGCTCCCTACGAGGTGGGCGGGCATCGGAAGAAGGGCGGGATCCCACGGGGGAACCCCCAGGCCCCCCTGCTCCAGCCCCCAAGACCGGCCGGTCCTCGCTGTACCCAGCACCTGAGCCACTCCCGCCGTCCTCATCTGGAACAGAAAACAGAGGGGAGGGTGGAAAGGTCTCGTTCTCTCAAGCGCCAATCTGCAGGTGTTACGGAAATTCCGGGGGGGGGGGGACATCTTTAAAGTTAAATATTACAAATATTACGCCTGAATATATCCTTCCAACGTGACAGCTCAGGGAGGTCACCTAGCTTTAAAAATAATATAAAATCATCTCCTTTCCCAGTTCCCCCCATTCCAAAGCTATTTTCCCCTTGCAAAAGGACTCCAGGAAGTTCCCAGAGGGGACAATTGCTGGGCTCATTGTTAGCCAAAGGAAGCCAAATCTCATCCCCTGACTCGCCTCAGGCTCCAGACATGCAAAGGAACTTCTGTTGTACTTTTGGGTGGTGGGCACTTAAGACATATTTGTCTCTGCTTATCTTATTCCTGAGTCTTGCCCCGCCATATCTGCTTATGCTAATCTTGTACCAAAGACTTGTCTGGACATGTTTGCCAAGGTTAACCCCTCCCCTTCGAACTGTATTCTGGGATGTGGTGGGAAAGTTTTAAAAGTCTTTGTCACCCCATCCTCGGGGTTCAAAATTTACTCTTTGAACCTACTGCGCAATAAACGTTGGTCTACAGCTATTTGCTCTGGTTGGCTGGACTCCTTCCTTTATTCCGCAGGGACCCGCAGGCAGACGACCAGCTGGGGGACTGAGTAGCCTCGCACCTAGATTTTTTTCCTAACACAGGAAACCCAGCTGACATTCCCACAACCATGGGGCAAATGGATATGTGGATGAGCCCTCGCTGGGTGCCCCTGCCAGAGAGGGATGGGGGTGGGGCAGGTTGCTCCCACCCCTTTCTGTCTAGGCACCACCAACTGATTGCTAGACAGCTATGCTGGGGGTTGGGCTAGATGACCCTTGGGGTCCCTTCCAACTGTACGGTCCTGTGATGTTAAGAGCCAAAGGCTTCCCTAGGAGCTGGGGGGGGGGGAGTGTTGGAGGGCTTAATTTATTTCCCCCCTTGTAGGTGCAAGGTCAGTCAGCTGTCTTCATCAATGTTTCCCATTTGGCCATATGGCCCCCCAGGATATTGCAAGGGGGGCACAGGTGAAAATCATGTAAATGGGGGGCCAGAGCGCGAGGTTAGGGGGCCACAGAGGGAAGTGAGAAGTGAAGGGGGGGACTTTAAAAAAAAATCCTGATTGGCTGGCTATCCTCTTAGCCCATCCCAAGTGGGGGGGTGGGTCCTGGCATGTTTCTGATGTGAGAGGGCAGTCGCTGAGGCTCCTGTTTTGACCAGCAGAGGCTGCAATCCAGAACCCCAGGTCAGGCAAGTGGGGTGGTGGGGTGGCACTGGGGGGGCTGGGAGCTCCAGAGCTGCTTGTTGCTGCCTCCAGTGCTGGGCCCGCTGGCCGCCTGGGCCTGACTCTGCAAGGCGCAGGGTGCAATCCACCCCAGTGCCTGATGGATCAGGGCCTTCAGATGTTGCCAAGGGCTGCAGGGTCAGTCGGCAGTGAAATCCACCAGCACCTAACCAAGGGGGCTTGTCTGGTGCTGCTGACTTGCAGCTGGTAAATAACGAAGTGTCTACTCAGAGGAAAGCCACAGTGAAGGGTGTGGGAGGCTAGAGTGTTTTATCTAGGCAGCCAGGGCTGCTCCAGGTGTCAATATCTTTTTGCACCAGGTCAGTGAGGACCACTTGCTTTTAAACATTCTCCCATATATATAGAACTCCCTGTGCGCCTTTTGGACTGTATCTGGGGGTCTCCCCCTTTGTGTCAAATAACTGAGGCCAAATAAGTGTTTACTTTTTATAATACATGGAAGATGGATCTGTCTCAGGAGGTATGGACTCTCCTTCCTTGGAGGTTTCTAAGCGGAGCTTGGATGGCCGACTGTCCTGGATGCTTGAGCTGAGTTTCCTGCATTGCAGGGGGTTGGACTAGATGACCCTTGGGGGTCCCTTCCAGCTCCATGATTCTGTTTTTCTGCTCCAGCAATATTTTATTATGCTCCTATCATTTTATGTAATTCTATTTTGTATAAATTATAAACATCATTAACAGGGACTCAAGAGCGGGAGCGCAGGGAGGGGAGGCGATGGAGAGCGAGGGGGAGCAATCCGAGGGCAGCGCAGGAGAAGATGACAGTAGCCCGAGAGATTCCATGAGCCTCTCCAGCGAATCGGAAGATTCACAGAAGGGAGCGCCGATGGCCAGGGCAAGGGGGGCCCCAAGGGGGACACTCCAGAAGCAAGGGGCCAGCGGGGACTCCCAGAGCAGCAGTTGGAGATCAGGACCAGCTTCCCCACCAGAGCGTAGTGGGGGGGAGGAGTCCCAGGTATCGGGGCCGGCGTATTCACCACCAGGGAGAGAAGATGAGTCAGGGTTGACCACGCCTCCATCGGAGAGTCAGGCAACGGAGGGGAGGTCACGTTCAGCCAGCTTCCAGAAGGAAGGAAGCAGTGATAGAAGCAGTGTAACGGTCAGGAGGAGGATCACGGGGTTGGCGTGAGAGCCAAGTTCAAATGTACAGGAGCGCGGGACAGCAGAGAACGAGGATTGGGAACCGGGTCCTAAAGCCCGCAGGAGGCAGGGGGAGGAGTCAGGCGACTCAGCGTCAGAAGAGTCCAGAATGGTGAATGCCCCAGCCGGCAGGAGGACCCAGAGGAGGAGAGAGGAGAGGAAGAGGTGGAGCAGGGCTAGGATCTTAAACTGGTGTCAGAGGGGAGGAGATTCAGACGGAGCTTCGCCGGTCTAGGGTTTAAGACGTAGAGCTGCACGCTGCGGCTTTGAAATGGAAACTGAACTTCAATAAAGACTTTTGTACATAACGACAGCCTGGCGTTGGTCCTCTGTGAGCTGGGACCTAGGGGCAGCTCTGACAATCATAAATAAAACATGTTCTATTTACAAGCAAAACATTTAAATAGCTACCTTTCTACTGGTAGGACGGGGGCAGGCATGGCCATAGCCAGGATTTTTGATGGGGGGGCAGGCTTTTGTTTGTGTTGATTTTTTCTTATTGGGAGGCAGCTGCCCTCCCCCAGTCTCCCCTTGGCTACGTCTATGGGGGGCATAGGAAGGAAACAAGGTTGGAAGGGGACTACAGTCAGAAAACGGCTGGGAAACACTGGTCTACACCAGTGCTTCCAAAACTTGGGTCTCCAGCAGTTTTTGGACTACAACTCCCATCATCCCTAGTTAGCAGGATCAGTGATCAGGGATTATAACAACTGTAGTCCAAAACCAGTTGGAGACCCAAGTTTGGAAACCTGGGTCTACCTCAATGATCAAGGCACATCAGCTCATTGGTCAGCCAGTGAATCCAAGTTCATGTTACGTATGAAGCTGCAGCTACTCTGCACTTTGATTTATCTGTATTTGTATCTGCAAAGCCTCCAAGCTGAATGTATATCTATGAGCATCATGCACTGTATTACTGAAGCCTTATCTTCTGGACCTTAAGCTGCCAGTGTGGTGACTGGAACTGGGGGCAACTCCTGCTGTGTGGGTCTCTCCTCCGATTCCCACCAAGGAGAGGGGGGAGTGGGTGCCCGGAAGGGGCTTGTAGGCCTCACCTGCATCCTGGAAGTCGAGGTCCTGCCCATTGCAGGCGCCCACCAGGCGGGAGGTGGCACTGCGCAGGGCCAGGACGTGCTGCCGTGTGGGCATGTCAGGGCGCGAAATGTCCACCTCCACCTCGGGGTTGTTGATCTGGTTCACCAGCCCATCACCCGTCACATCTGGGAGGTACCTGGGAGGGGGAAAAGGGAAAGGTGTGGAGGGAGAGCCTTTAGGCGGACAATGCACCGAGCACCCAGCCCCAAAAGAACCTAAGGAGAGCCTGGTGGCTGGATCAGGCCAAAGGGGCCCATCTGGTTCACAATCCTGTCCTCACCTAGTACTTCTAAGAACCCGGGGTCGGCGCCATTGGTAATGGCGGATTCCCTCTAACTTTGAGGGATTCAGCTCTGCAGGAATCGGGTCTTGCCGCTACGGCAAAGTGGGGACCCCTCTAAAAATCACAGGCGGGTGAAGCCTGTGACCGTGGGACTCGGCGGGCACCTTCAGCGCCCCCCCCCCCCAATTTGCAAGGGAACCAGACTACAGGCTCCGGAGCGAGTGGGGTGAGTGGCACGATGCTGAGAGTCAACTGCTTCTTCCGTGGAGCGAAGCCGCACAGCTGTTACCAGAGAGCGCTGACTTTTTTCCTGTGACAATTCGGCCATCAAAACAACTACCCGTGAGTAGGTTAAATCTGAAAAACTGAAAATAAGGGATACAAAGGCTTAATTTGGTACCGAAGCGGGAAGGCATAAACAGGAAGTCCGCCTTCCGTTTCTTGTAAACAGATCAAAGCAAAGAACTTGTAAGCTAAGACCTGGAAAGTCGACTGAAAAGGACTACAATCCTAACATTAATACAAGAGATCTCCCTCCCTAGGTTGCAGGAGAGGGGTGGGGAAAAGGTGAACTATATTTTCCTGCAAAAAGAGAGGAAAGGAAACAAAAGTCCACCGCTTAAAGCCTGGGAATGGGCTGCCAAGGGACAATAAGATTGCCGTACTGTGAAACGCGCTGCTTATGAACAGGGTACTTTTTGACAGCTAACTCTGCAAGAGAGATACATTGTTTCTGACTGGTTTCTCCTGATTTTAAAGTAACTGAAAACTAATTGAAATTGAAACTGTTGCTTATTTTTGTTAAATGGGGGACTAGAAAGAGTTATTTTTTAATGCAACAAGTATTGACTGTTACTGTGTCCCCCTAGAGGAAGTTTGAAATTGTTACAACAACTGGGCCAGGGGAATTTTCCACTTCAAAACAAACTCTGGCCATGGGATCAACCTTGGGCTCCAGTTAGAGTGTTATGGCAGATGTAAAAGAAAAAATAGACTTGCTTCAAGAAAAAACAACAAGGTCTGGTAAATCGTGGCAGCAGCGAAGAGCATCAGCATCTGGCCCTTCTGCACCACCAGGGGCAGCATCTGTTCAACTTAAGTCAAAAGGAATGGCATCTGAAGATGTTTTAGCTCTGGCATTAGGTAAAATCAACGAATCTTTGGAAAAATTAAGTAAACAAGTAGCTGAAGCATCAACTAAAATTGATCAAAACACTACAAGCATGAATAATTTGGGACAGAAGGTGAATACTAACACTGAAACTATTGAGAAATTGCTACAGGAATCTACTTTGACCCGAAAAACAGCTGAAGAAGCAAAGGAAAAAGCAGTTGCCGTAGAGGAGAAGATACCACCGATATGTAGGCAACTCGAGGACCATAGGTCGATGTTGTCTATGATTGAATTGAAGGAAAAACAAATGAACTTGAGGATCAGGGCCGTACCTGAACTTGAGAAAGACAACCTGATTGACTTTCTTATGCAGGAATTTGCAGACTTTTGGAACCTAGATTTAGAGAATAAAGACTTTAAGATAGTGAGTGCTTTCAGGCTTGGAAGAGGGGGGGGGAGAACAGGGTGAGAGACTGTTTGATTACCAGCCGAACAAAAGAGGAGAGAGATAAAATTTTGAGTCTGCATTTTCAGAAGACCCTGGAAATAAATCAATCTAGAGTGGAGATATTTAAAGACATCCCAAAATACCTTCTGGACCTTAGGTCCAACTACGGAGATTTGGTTGCCCTGCTGAGAAGTAACAGAATTGTTTTCAGGTGAGAATTTCCCCAAGGCCTATCCTTTAGCTTTAAAGGAAGAAAGATAAAAATAAGATCAGTGGACGATAAAGAAAGATTTTTGAAAGATCACGGAAAAGACCTGCAGAAAGAATCTGGAGAAGAGCCAAGAGCACTAATAAGAGGAATACTAGACATAGCAACACTACCTTTTGGATTGGACAACTCAGAGAAAGTGATACCACCGACAGAACAAGAACAAACATTGGGTGCAGTTGGAGGAAAAGCAAAGTAACTACATCATGGCTCTGCAACTATTAAGTTGGAATATTAATGGTTTTAACTCCCCGCAGAAAAGGAAAAAAGTCTTTCATTTATTAAAAAAGGAACAATTGGACTTGATTTGTTTACAGGAAACACACGTGATAAGTCTACACAGAAAGGTATTGATCAATAAAAGATTGGGTCAAGAGTTTATCTCATCGGATAAGGTTAAAAAAAGAGTAGTGATTTATGCAAAGGAGAGCCTATCACCAAAAATTATTTTTAAAGATGATCAAGGAAGATTTGTGGCAATTGAAATTCAAACACAAGGAGAGAAATTTCTGATAGTAGGAGTTTATGCACCAAATGAGGGGAAATCTGAATTATTTAAAAAGTTGCATGAGACCTTGTTGGACTATTTGGGCTACAATGTGATTTTGATGGGGGATATGAATGGAGTGGTATCTACAAACATGGACAAGGCACAAAGACAGGTAGTCACCAAGGATGGTAGACTACCGAAAACCTTTTTTGAGATGACTATTTGGACTTAGTTGATATTTGGAGAACAAAGAATCCCTTGGGTAGAGAGGGAACCTTCTTCTCTGAAGCCAAAATGACATGGACAAGAATTGACCAAATTTGGATAACTAGAGGACTGGCTCCAAAGACTAGAAAAGTGGAAATTTGTCCTAAAACCTGCTCCGACCACAATGCTGTGAAAATGGAGATGAAACTAACACCAATTGGCTCCTTCAGATGGAGGATGAATGACACCTTGTTTAGAGATGAAGAAGTGACCAAGAAGGCCCAAAAAACTTTGAGAGACTATTTTGAGATAAATATGAATACTACTGTTGAAAAAAGAGTAATCTGGGATGCAAGCAAAGCAGTTATGAGAGGGTTTCTGATTCAACAGAATGCAATAAAGAAGAGAACTCAAAATGAGAAAAAAGATAAAATTTTGGAGAAAATAAAAGAAGGGGAGAAGAAATTGAGAGCGAAACCAAAGTCACAAGAGATTCTGAGAGAAATAAAGCTACATCAAGTTCAATATATGAAAATGATGAATCAGGAAATAGAGTGGAGAATCAAACAGATGAGACAAAAGACATTTGAATCGGCTAATAAATGTGGGAAATTGTTAGCCTGGCAAATAAAAAAAAGACAAAAACTTAATACCATTACAAATTTGGAAGTGGAAGGAAAGAATATACAGAATCCAGTGGAGATTAGAAAATGTGTTTCCAGAGATATTTTAAACAATTATATACACAAGGGCCACAGAAAGAGATTGATATAGATCAATTTTTGAAAACAAATGGACTACAAAAAATCTCTCAAGAAAATAAGTTAATGTTGAACTATAAAATAATGGAACAGGAGGTAGAAGGTGCCATCCAGAATATGCAACTGGGTAAATCTCCAGGGCCGGACGGCTTAACTTCAAGATATTATAGATCTTTGAATGATTGGATAATTCAACCACTAAAGGAAGTTTGTAATGGAATTTTGGAGGGGGGGGGAAAGCACCAGAGTCATGGAAGGAAGCTTACATTACACTTATACCGAAAACTGAGTCTGAGAAGACACAACTTAAGAACTACCGCCCCATATCTCTGCTTAATGTGGATTACAAAATTTTTGCAGATATTTTGGCTAAAAGATTTAAAAAAGTACTAGCGGAAGAGATACATAAAGACCAAGCAGGCTTTCTCCCGGGCAGACACTTGTCTGACAACACGAGAAATATAATAAATATCTTAGAAAAATTACAAGTGAACATTAATACTAAGGCAGTTTTAATATTTGTAGATGCAGAGAAAGCTTTCGACAACATTTCCTGGAGTTTTATGAAGAAAAATATTCAGGGGATGGGGGTTGGTCAAGGTTTTGGAAATGGTATAGGTGCAATTTATTCAGAACAAAAGGCTAAACTAATTGTTAACAATGTGGTGACGGAGGAATTTAAGATAGAGAAAGGGACACGACAAGGTTGCCCAATTTCCCCATTGCTCTTTATTTCGGTCCTGGAGGTTCTCCTAAATATGATCAGAAGGGACCAACTGGTTAAAGGTATACAAGTCGGAGCCAAACAGTATAAATTTAAAGCATTTGCAGACGATCTAGTACTGACATTACAGGAGCCAGAATCTAGCACTAAAAGAGTATTGGAATTGATTCAATAATTTGGTCAGGTTGCAGGATTTAAGTTGAATAAGTTAAAAACTAAGGTTCTAGAGAAAAATCTAACACCGATTGAGAAAGAGAGGTTTCAGACTGAGACATGTTTAACATTGGTTAAGAAAGTAAAATACCTGGGGGTTAATATGACCGCTAAGAACTTGAATTTATTTAAAGATAACTATGAAAAATGTTGGTCAGAAGTGAAAAAGGATTTAGAAATATGGTCAAATTTGAAGCTTTCCTTGCTAGGCCGTATTGCTGCTATAAAAATGAATGTATTGCCAAGAATGTTGTTTTTGTTTCAATCATTGCAAATTTTGGACAAAATGGACTGTTTCAAGAAGTGGCAGAGAGATATTTCTAGATTTGTCTGGCAGGGCAAGAAGCCCAGAATAAAATTTAAAATACTAACAGATGCAAAAGAAAGAGGTGGATTTGCCCTGCCAGACCTTAAACTTTATTATGAATCAGCAGCATTTTGCTGGCTGAAAGAATGGTTGCTTCTTGAGAACACAGACATTTTGGATTTAGAAGGTTTCAATAATGTATTTGGGTGGCCTGCATATTTGTGGTATGATAAGGTCAAAGCACATAAAGCGTTTAAAAACCATATTGTCAGGAAAGCATTGTTCAATGTCTGGATAAGATATAAAGACTGACTTGAAAATAAAACCCCAAGGTGGCTATCACCGATGGAAGCGAAGGCTCAGAAAAAGCTCAATATGGAGGCCAAATGGCCGAAATATTGGGAGATTTTGGAACAAGAAGGAGATAAATTGAAATTGCAGAGCTTTGAGAAACTAAAAGACAAAGTGCGAGATTGGCTTCATTATTATCAAATAAGGGAGGCTTACAATCTAGACAAGAAAATTGGCTTCCAGGTGGAAAAATCAAAATTGGAAATAGAACTGTTAGATCCCAATACTAAGATATTATCAAGAATGTATAACTTGCTATTGAAATGGAATACTCAGGATGAAACGGTGAAATCTGCTATGATAAAATGGGCACAAGATGTCGGACATAACATTATGTTGGCTGACTAGGAACAGTTATGGACCACAGGTATGAAATTTACGGCATGTAATGCCTTAAGAGAGAATATTATGAAAATGATATACAGGTGGTACATGACACCAGTCAAGCTTGTAAAAATCTACCATTTGCCCGACAATAAATGTTGGAAATGTAAAGAAAATGAAGGTACATTCTTTCACCTTTGGTGGACGTGCCCAAAGATTAAGGCCTTCTGGGAGATGATATATAATGAAATGAAAAAGGTATTTAAATATACCTTCCTGAAGAAACCAGAGGCCTTTCTCTTGGGCATGGTCGGCCAATTGGTGTTAAAGAAGGATAGAACTTTTTTAATGTATGCTACAACAGCAGCAAGAATACTCATTGTAAAGTATTGGAAGACACAAGATCTACCCACCCTGGAAGAATGGCAGATGAAAGTTATGGACTACATGGAACTGGTGGAAATGACCGGCAGAATCCGAGACCAGGGAGAAGAGGCTTCCGGAGGCGGCGCGAACGGTAATGGCTGCCCTTTCCTAACCGGGAGAGGGAAGCTCCGCTGGAAAAGGGTCGTCCGCTACGGCGAAGCGGAGACCCACTTTGGAAAACCGCAGGCAGCGGAAGCCTGCGGTCTCGGGACCCGGCGGGCGCCAGGAGCAACCCCCGAAACGTTGAGGGAACCCCGTAAGGGGCTCCGGATCGCAGAGGGGGCAGCGGCGCTGTGGGTCTATGCGCATTCAGCGGAGCGAAGCCGCGCTGCTATTGCCGGTGAGCGCCGACCTTTCTTCCTGCAACACAAGATTCTGAAACGCAACAACCCGTGAGTAACTGAGGATTTCACTAAATTGTGGGAATAAAAATACTGAAATAAGCTGAAAGCGGAGTGACGAGGAAAAGGAAGTCCGTCTTCCGCAGCCATTGACTTTTAAAGCAAAGAGCAGGAGGAGTGGAGGCACAGAGAGAACTTTTGACAGCTCAGATTGAGCACCCGCAGAAATTACTTTCAATCCCCTTAAAGACCGTAAGTAATTGACTTTTGGACTTTTATCAGGACTTATATATCCTCTTCTTTGTGGATTACAACTTTACTTAAGAAGCCCAGGTGTCAGAACTGCCTGAGCAGTAGAACTGTCAGACTGCAAATTTGGATACATTGTATTTAAACTTTGAGGCATTCTGAGGGAGTTCAGAATGGTTACGTTCTTGCACTACGGAACTCCAGTAAGCACAACTTGAAATATTGTGGCAAACTTAAAACCAACTCTGCTAAAACCAACTCTGCTAAAACTACTTTTGTGAAGGTTCCTAAGTATTGTTTCAGATTTTGTATGATTGGAATGGACTCTCCTTCTTAGGACATTTTATGCTCCCCCCAGAGGATTGAGGATTTATAACAAAAATATTGTTTTACTTTCTATTTCCCGGCCCTCTGTTTGACTGCTACCACCTGGGCCGTTGCTTTCTCATGGGAACAACTCAGCTTGACCTTGACTGCTAGATAACTCTGGAATGAGTGGCGCAAAAAGAAAGGGATTAAGAACTAGACAAACAACTCTGACAACCTTAACTGCAGCCTCACAAACACGCAGATCATCTGTGCCTACTCTGCCCTCGGAGGAAAAAGCTACCTCCCTGTCACAGGCAGGGGAGGGTGAAACTGAGGAATTACAACTAGAAGAGATGGCCTCAGGAGGATCTGGCTCTGTATTAGAGAGAATTCTTGAGAAATTGGAGTCTTTGGACAGGAAAGTTGACCAACAAACTGCGAAAATTGACCTTAATACAGAAACTTTAAACAAATTATCTGGGCAAGTTGCACAAAATGCACAAGCAATTGGACAACTGAAGGAGGCTGCAGGTGAAAATCAGAAACTGGCCGAAGAGACCAGCCAAAGAGTGGGAGAGTTAGAAAAAGAAGTAAGGCCGCTCAGCAAGCAGGTTGGGGAACATCAGACTTACCTCTCTATGTTGGAACTTCGGAACAGGGAGACTAACTTAAGGATAAGATCGATACCAGAAGCGGAAGAAGGTAATCTAGCTGAGTTTTTGACCAAAGAATTCTCCAAGTTCTGGGGTCTAGAGGAGGAAGACTTTAAAATTGTGTCAGCCTTCAGACTTGGAAGACTCATAAAGAGAGAGAAGCCCAGAGACTGTTTGATTACGTTGAGATCAAAGGAGGAAAGGGACAAGATTTTGGGCCTGCACTACGGAAGATCCCTGAACATTTCGGACAAAAGAATTGAGATTTTTAAGGACATTCCTAAACAGCTGTTGGACCTTAGATCTGAATATCTGGACTTAGTAAAACTGCTGAGAAGCAACTCAATCATCTTTAGGTGGGACTTTCCTCAAGGATTATCCTTTACCTTTAGAGGGAAGAAGATTAAAATCAGAACTTTGGAAGATAGGGATAAGTTTTTGACTGCCTACGGAGAGGACCTTCATAAAGGACTTGAACTACCCCCAGGGCCTGAACCACCAGAGGTACCTGCACCACAGAATCCTGAAGACTCACAGAACAAAACACCATCCCAAGGAAATTAAACAGATTCATCCAGGATGTCTCTGCAACTTTTAAGCTGGAATATAAATGGCTGTAACAGCCCGGAAAAAAGGAAGAAAATCTTTCACATATTAAAAAAGGAGCAACTAGACATTACTTGTTTACAAGAAACACATGTGACTAGGCCCCACAGAAAAATATTGGTAAATAAAAGGTTAGGCCAAGAATTTATATCTTCGGATTCAGTTAAGAAGAGAGGAGTGGTGATATATGCAAAGGAGAGCCTCTCACCAAAATTTCTATTTAAAGATGAACATGGAAGAATTTTGGCAATTGAAATACAGCACCAAGGAGAGAAAATTTTGATATTAGGAATCTACGCTCCAAATGAAGGGAAATCAGAATTCTACAAGAAGTTGCATGAGATTATGCTGGACTATCTGGACTACGATAACATCATCATGATGGGAGATATGAATGGGATCGTCTCAACGAACATGGATAGGTCACAAAGCCAAAAGGTTACTAAAGATGGCAGACTACCAAAGACCTTTTTCAAAATGACAGACAACATGGACTGGATTGACATATGGAGGACAAAGAACCCCTTGGGGAAAGAAGGAACATTTTTCTCTGAAGCCCAACTGACTTGGACAAGAATTGACCAAATATGGATTTCTAGAGGTCTGGCTCCTAAGGTTAGGAAAGTGGAAATCTGCCCAAAGACCTGCTCCAATCATAATGCGTTGAAAATGGACATGACATTATTACCAACCGGCTCCTTTAGATGGAAGATGAATGACAATTTGTTTAGAGATCAGGAGATTATTAAGAAGGCCAAAAAAACAATAAAGGACTATTTTGAGATAAATTTGAACACTGCAGTGGAAAAAAGAACAATCTGGGACGCAAGCAAAGCTGTGATGAGAGGGTTCTTGATACAACAGAACGCCATAAAGAAAAGACTACAAAATGAGAAAAAAGATAAGATTTTGGGGAAAATTAAAGAATTAGAGAAGAAACTAAGAGTAAACCCGAAGTCACAGCCGATCTTGAGAGAAATTAAACTTCATCAGGCACAATATTCTAAACTGATAAATCAGGAAATAGAATGGAAGATTAAATTAATGAAACAAAAAACATTTGAATCGGCTAACAAATGTGGGAAACTGCTGGCTTGGCAGTTGAAGAAGAGACAAAAATTGAACATAGTAACAAATTTGGAAATCGAAGGAAGATATATTCAGAACCCGGTGGAAATTAGAAAATGCTTCCAGAAATATTTCAAGAAATTATATACTCAAGGGCCACAAAATGAGGAGGAGATTGCAAAATTTTTGGAGAAAAATGGACTTAAAAAACTATCACAAGAAAATAGATCACTCCTGAATAGCAAAATAACACGATTAGAGATAGAACATGCCATTCAGAATATGAAGCTGGGCAAGTCTCCAGGGCCAGATGGCTTGACCTCCAAGTACTATAAGACATTAAGTGACTATTTGATTCAACCACTGATGGAGGTCAGTAATGAAATTATGGAGGGAAAGAAGGCGCCTGAATCGTGGAAGGAAGCTTTCATCACATTGATACCAAAATCAGAAACTGAAAAGACACAACTTAAGAACTACCGTCCCATTTCCCTTTTAAATGTGGATTATAAAATATTTGCTGATGTTTTGGCAGGAAGACTCAAAAGAGTTTTAAATGAGATAATTCATAAAGACCAGGCAGGCTTTCTCCCAGGAAGACACTTGTTTGCTAATACAAGGAATATTATTGACATTTTGGAACTTTTGCAAACAAATATTAACACTAAAGCAGTTTTAATTTTTATAGACGCGGAGAAGGCCTTCGATAACATCTCTTGGAAATTTATGAAGGGGAATTTAAAAGAAATGGGAGTGGGGCGGGGTTTTGAAAATGGGATTGATGCGATTTACTCAGAACAAAAGGCAAAACTGATAGTTAACAATGTGGTTACAGAAGAGTTTAAGATTGAAAAAGGGACACGACAAGGCTGCCCGATTTCCCCCTTGCTGTTTATTTCTGTCCTGGAGGTGCTCTTGAACTTGATTAGAGGGGACCGGTTGGTGCAAGGGATTCAGATCGGAGCGAAACAATATAAACTTAAAGCTTTTGCAGATGACCTTGTCTTGACATTGCAAGAGCCAGAATCTAGCACAAAAAGAGTGTTACAATTGATTCAGGACTTTGGTCGGGTGGCGGGTTTCAAACTAAATAAACAGAAAACTAAGGTGTTGGGAAAAAACTTGACAGATACAGAGTTGGAACGGTTTCAGAGAGAAACAGAATTAAATTTGGTAAAAAGGGTGAAGCACCTAGGGGTAAATATAACAGCAAAAAATTTATGTCTCTTTAAGGATAACTATGATAAATGTTGGTCTGAAATTAAGAGAGACTTGGACAGCTGGACAAATTTGAAGCTCTCTTTGTTAGGCCGAATTGCTGCTATCAAGATGAATGTATTGCCAAAGATGTTGTTTTTGTTTCAAACATTGCAGATTGTAGACAAAACGGAGTGTTTCCGGAAGTGGCAGAGAGACATTTCTAAATTTGTCTGGCAGGGCAAAAAGCCCAGAATTAAGTTCAAGATACTAACTGACGCGAAAGAAAGAGGGGGCTTTGCCCTGCCAGACTTAAGGCTGTACTATGAAGCCGCAGCTTTCTGCTGGCTAAAAGACTGGCTACTTCTAGAAGACACTGATGTCTTAGATTTAGAAGGTTTTAACAATGCATTTGGTTGGCATGCATACTTATGGTATGATAAAGTTAAGATCAATAAGGCCTTTAAGAATCATATTGTCAGGAAAGCAGTGTTTAATGTCTGGACAAAATACAAAGACCTATTGGAAAATAAAACTCCAAGATGGCTATCACCTCTGGAGGCCAAGGCCCAAAAAAGACCCAATATGGAGGCCAAATGGCCAAAATATTGGGAAATAATAGAGAAAGAGGGCAATAATTGGAAATTGCAATGGAAGATGAATGACAACTTGTTTAGAGATCAGGAGATTATCAAGAAGGCCAAAAAAACAATAAAGGACTATTTTGAGATAAATTTGAACACTGCTGTGGAAAAAAGAACAATCTGGGACGCAAGCAAAGCTGTGATGAGAGGGTTCTTGATACAACAGAACGCCATAAAGAAAAGACTACAAAATGAGAAAAAGGATAAGATTTTGGGGAAAATTAAAGAATTAGAGAAGAAACTAAGAGTAAACCCGAAGTCACAGCCGATCTTGAGAGAAATTAAACTTCATCAGGCACAATATTCCAAACTGATAAATCAGGAAATAGAATGGAAGATTAAATCAATGAAACAAAAAACATTTGAATCGGCTAATAAATGTGGGAAACTGCTGGCTTGGCAGTTGAAGAAGAGACAAAAGTTGAACATAGTAACAAATTTGGAAATAGAAGGAAGGAATATTCAGAACCCGGTGGAAATTAGAAAATGTTTCCAGAAATATTTTAAGAAATTATACACTCAAGGGCCACAAAAGGAGGAAGAGATTGCAAAATTTTTGGAGAAAAATGGACTTAAAAAACTATCACAAGAAAATAGATCACTCCTGAATAGTAAAATAACACGATTAGAGATAGAACAGGCCATTCAGAATATGAAGTTGGGCAAGTCTCCAGGGCCAGATGGCTTGACCTCCAAGTACTATAAGATATTAAGTGACTATTTGATTCAACCACTGATGGAGGTCAGCAATGAAATTATGGAGGGAAAGAAGGCGCCTGAATCGTGGAAGGAAGCTTTCATCACATTGATACCAAAATCAGAAACTGAAAAGACACAACTTAAGAACTACCGTCCCATCTCCCTTTTAAATGTGGATTACAAAATATTTGCTGACGTTTTGGCAGGAAGACTCAAAAGAGTTTTAAATGAGACAATTCATAAAGACCAGGCAGGCTTTCTCCCAGGAAGACATTTGTTTGCTAATACAAGGAATATTATTGACATTTTGGAACTTTTGCAAACAAATATTAACACTAAAGCAGTTCTAATTTTTATAGACGCGGAGAAGGCCTTCGATAACATTTCTTGGAAATTTATGAAAGGGAATTTAAAAGAAATGGGAGTGGGGCGGGGTTTTGAAAATGGGATTGACGCGATTTACTCAGAACAAAAGGCAAAACTGATAGTCAACAATGTGGTTACAGAAGAGTTTAAGATTGAAAAAGGGACACGACAAGGCTGCCCGATTTCCCCCTTGCTGTTTATTTCTGTCCTGGAGGTGCTCTTGAACTTGATTAGAGGGGACCGGTTGGTGCAAGGGATTCAGATCGGAGCGAAACAATATAAACTTAAAGCTTTTGCAGATGACCTTGTTTTGACATTGCAAGAGCCAGAATCTAGCACAAAAAGAGTGTTACAATTGATTCAGGACTTTGGTCGGGTAGCGGGCTTTAAACTAAACAAACAGAAAACTAAGGTGTTGGGAAAAAACTTGACAGATGCAGAGTCAGAACGGTTTCAGAGAGAAACAGAACTAACTGTGGTTAAAAAAGTAAAGTACCTAGGGGTAAACATAACAGCAAAAAATCTGAGTCTATTTAAGGACAATTATGAAAAATGTTGGTCTGAAATTAAGAGAGACTTGGACAGTTGGTCAAAATTGAAGCTTTCTTTGTTAGGCCGAATTGCTGCTATTAAGATGAATGTATTGCCTAAGATGCTGTTTTTGTTTCAAACATTGCAAATTGTGGATAAGACGGAGTGCTTCAGGAAGTGGCAGAGAGATATTTCTAAATTTGTCTGGCAGGGCAAAAAGCCCAGAATTAAGTTTAAGATATTAACTGATGCGAAAGAAAGAGGGGGCTTTGCCCTGCCAGACTTAAGGTTGTACTACGAAGCCGCAGCTTTCTGCTGGCTAAAAGACTGGCTACTTCTAGAGGACACTGATGTGTTAGATTTAGAAGGTTTTAACAATGCATTTGGTTGGCATGCATACTTATGGTATGACAAAGTTAAGATCAATAAGGCCTTTAAGAACCATATTGTCAGGAAAGCAGTGTTTAATGTCTGGACAAAATACAAAGACCTATTGGAAAATAAAACTCCAAGATGGCTATCACCTCTGGAGGCTAAGGCCCGAAAAAGACCCAATATGGAGGCCAAATGGCCGAAATATTGGGAAATAATAGAGAAAGAGGGCAATAATTGGAAACTGCAGAGTTTGGAAAAAATGAAAGACAAAGTGCGAGACTGGTTACATTACGCTCAGATTCAAGAAATTTTTAAAAAGGATAAAAAGCTAGGATTCCAGGTGGAGAAATCGAAGTTGGAAACAGAATTGTTAGAACCTAAGACTAAAGTACTCTCAAGAATGTATAACTTGCTGTTGAAATGGAATACACAAGATGAAATGGTTAAGTCGGCCATGATAAAATGGGCACAGGATATTGGGCATAATATTATGTTTGAGGATTGGGAAAGGTTGTGGACCACGGGGATGAACTTCACGGCATGTAATGCTCTGAAGGAAAATGTAATGAAAATGATATATAGGTGGTACATGACCCCAGTTAAACTAGCCAAAATATGCCATGTGCCAGACAATAAATGTTGGAAATGTAAGGAAAATGAAGGAACATTCTTTCACCTCTGGTGGACTTGTCCCAGGGTGAAGGCCTTCTGGGAAATGATATATAATGAGCTGAAAAAGGTATTTAAGTATACCTTCCTTAAGAAACCAGAGGCCTTCCTCCTGGGCATTGTCGGCCAGATGGTGCCAAAGAAGGACCGAACATTCTTTTTGTATGCAACAGCAGCAGCAAGGATACTTATCGCCAAGAAGTGGAAAACTCAAGATCTACCCACTCTGGAAGAATGGCAGATGCAGCTGATGGACTATATGCAATTGGCTGAGATGACTGGCAGAATTCGAGACCTGGGAGAAGAGAGGGTTGAAGAAGATTGGAGGAAATTTAAGACTTATTTACAAAAATATTGTGATTTGGTGGAAAGTTAAGTAGGATGTTTGATCATAAATAATTGGCCACCACAAAATCGGATCGGAATGGGATGTAAAGTGAGATTAAGAGAAATTAATTTACAGAGGATTATATTTAAATAAGTGGTTATAAAATTTGCAAATTAGATGATAAATTGCATGGAAAAAATCTATGATGATGAAAATGGCAGCGGGAGATGTGAGGAAGTCCAAAGAAGTTATGAAACTCTGTTGAGATAAAAGAAAGGTTGTTTATCTTTGTACTTTATTTTGTAAAAACCCCTAATAAAAATTTATTAAAAAAAAAAAAAAATAATTGGAAATTGCAGAGTTTGGAAAAAATGAAAGACAAAGTGCGAGACTGGTTACACTACGCTCAGATCCAAGAAATTTTTAAAAATGATAAAAAGTTAGGATTCCAGGTGGAGAAATCGAAGTTGGAAACAGAATTGTTAGAACCTAAGACTAAAGTACTCTCAAGAATGTATAACTTGCTGTTGAAATGGAATACACAAGATGAAATGGTTAAGTCGGCCATGATAAAGTGGGCACAGGATATTGGGCATAATATTATGTTCGAGGATTGGGAAAGGTTGTGGACCACGGGGATGAACTTCACGGCATGTAATGCTCTGAAGGAAAATGTAATGAAAATGATATATAGGTGGTACATGACCCCAGTTAAACTTGCCAAAATATGCCATGTGCCAGACAATAAATGTTGGAAATGTAAGGAAAATGAAGGAACATTCTTTCACCTCTGGTGGACTTGTCCCAGGGTGAAGGCCTTCTGGGAAATGATATATAATGAGCTGAAAAAGGTATTTAAGTATACCTTCCTTAAGAAACCAGAGGCCTTCCTCTTGGGCATTGTCGGCCAGATGGTGCCAAAGAAGGATCGAACATTCTTTTTGTACGCAACAGCAGCAGCAAGGATACTTATCGCTAAGAAGTGGAAAACTCAAGATCTACCCACGCTGGAAGAATGGCAGATGCAGCTGATGGACTATATGCAACTGGCAGAGATGACTGGCAGAATTCGAGACCTGGGAGAAGAGAGGGTTGAAGAAGATTGGAGGAAATTTAAGACTTATTTACAAAAATATTGTGATTTGGTGGAAAGTTAAGTAGGATGTTTGATCATAAATAATTGGCCATCACAAAATCGGATTGGAATGGGATGTAAAGCGAGACTAAGAGAAACAAATTTTCAGAGGACTATATTTAAATAAGCGGTTATAAAATTTGCAAACTAGATGATAAATTGCTTGGAAAAAATTTATGATGATGAAAATGGCAGTGGGAGATGTGAGGAAGTCCAAAGAAGTTATGAAACTCTGTTGAGATAAAAGTAAGGTTGTTTACTGTCTTTGTACTTTATTCTGTAAAAAACCCTAATAAAAATTTTATTAAAAAAAAAAGGGAGAAGAGTTGGTGGAAGAAGATTGGAAGAAATTTAAAGACTATTTACATAAATACTGCAAAATTAATGAATGTTAGAATGATGTTGGCATGAAGTTTGGTTCTAGCAGTAATGTTATAAAGGAGTATGCAAAAATGGATTGTTATCAGGTGAGAATGTAAAGTTATTATACATCAAGGTAGAGGAATAAGATAAAAATAAGGAGGGAAAGGATTTGCTGAATTAACTAATTGAACTGGAATACAAAAAAGGGAGGTGTGAGGAGGTCAAGGAAACATGTAAACGAAAGATAAGATACGAAAAGATTGATTTGTTCTTAACTCTTTTTCATTTTTCTGTACTTTGTATTTTTTCTTTTTTTCTTGTTTTTCTTATTTTGTAACCTTTTTTGTAACCTGTTTTGAAACTTTAATAAATATCTTTTTTTAAAAAAAGAAGAACCCAGGAATCAAGAGAGACTGCCGTTGGACCTGGAGGATCTGTAAGAATTTAAGAAAGGCCTTGCCGCTGGGTCATGTCAAAGGCTTATCTAGTCCAGCCTTCTGTTCTCATGGTGGCTGAAAAGATGCCCTGAGCTCTGCATGGGGAAAGTCTTGCCCCACCCACTGACAGGCATGCTCAGGGGCTTGGGTGCAAATGTATCCCCAAAAGCCTCAGGGGTCAAGTGCCCCCTGTCCCCTCCAGCCTCAAGGCCACCCTGCTCCCCATCTCCCCTTGAGTCCAACCTTGTCCTTTTCTCCCTGCCTGCACCCTTAGCGGGGTCCAACCCCACCCCACCTGCCCCTCGCCTGCCCGTTCCAGCAGCTGTCCTCGTTGGTGACATCAGCGGCCACCTTCTCGTCGCTGCAGAGGGCGTGGGGAAGCATCACCCAGAAGCGCCGCATTAGACGCAGCTTCTCCTTCACATCCGACACCTGGGGGGGGGGGAGAAGGGGGTGGAATAAATTCATCCAGTCCTCCTTTAAAGCAATCCAGGTTGCCGTCCATCACAGCCTCTTGGGAGAAGGCATTCCAGAGATCAGTGCAGAAGGGCTTCCTTTCCTCTGCCCCAAATCTTCTGGCATCCCCCTTCATAGGATGCCCACAAGCTCTGGCATTAGGGGCGAGGGAGAAAAAGCTTGTCTCCATCCATTTTCTCCATGACTTGTATAATTTTATAAACTCCTATCTCTGCAGCTTCTTTGCCCTTTCTCTAAACTAAGAAGCCCCAAGTGTTGCAACAAGCTGTCTGCTTCTTCTTATACACACCACAAGATGCAGGGTTGTGCTGCTGAGTTGTCCCAGGGTGGACAGTACGCCCCCCCCCCCCGCAAAGGGCAGCATCTCCTGGAATGCAAAAGGCTAAGGCTGACAAGGCAGAAGAGGCGCGAGTTCAAGGCTGAGCTCTGGGACGTACCATGCAGGTGGAGCCGGGGGGGGGGGGTCCCCACAATACCTACCAGCCTGTCCAGGTTGGTTCCTGCCGCGGTTGTGGGCTTCTCCTCAGGCAAGTAAGTGCGGAAGCGGCGCTTGGCCTCCTCCCGGGGGGAGCGGCGAGAGCGGGCGGGGGCTGGGCGGGGGCTGCCGCAGCTCTGGAACACCTGAGGGGGGAAGAAGGCACAGGTGACCCCCACAAGCACCCCAGAAACACCCACCCTGAGCTGCTCTCTCAAGTCCGCATGAAGGCCAAAGGCATTCTGCTGCCAGAGCTGGTAGGAGACCAAAGCTCAGATAGGAGATTCAGACGGCAAGGAAGGGGAAGCAGACTCTGTCCTGGATGCTTCAGTGGAGATTTCTGCATTGCAGGGGGTGGACTAGATGGTCCCTTGGGGTACCTTCCAACTCTGCAGGTCTATGATTCTATAACTTAACCTCAGGAAGGACTTTCTAAGGGGAAGAGCTGCGGGGCATTAAAAGGGACTACTTGGGGAGGTGGTGGGTGGACTCTCCTTCTTCAGAGGGTTTTAAGCAGAGGTTGGATGGGCATCTGACAGGGAATCCTAGGATTGTAGGGTTGGAAGAGAACCCCCAGGATCATCTATCCCAACCCCCTGCAAGGCAGCGATCACAGCTAAGCATCCCTGACAGATGCTTGCCCAACCTCTGCTGGTCTGTCTGCAAGTTGTTGGCATCTGTCTGTCTGTCTCAAGAGATAATGGAGTGCATCTCCAGGGGTGAAGTCAAACCACTGTGCTAGTGCTGAAGTGACCTCCCCAGGGCGCAAGCCAGGGCCGTGTGCCTGAAGGTCCTGGTCTGCCCTGACGAAGAGACCCCCCCCCTCTCAGCCTTGCGGATGGGCTCCAAAGGAAAGCAGAGCAAGATGTTTGGTACCAGCTTGGCTGCAGGAGATGCTGGAATGAGGCGTACGAAGCGCCATCCAAGCATCTTGGGGGCTCCACTCTGGATTTGTGTCAGGTGTGCTCCTGAGCCTGCCTGCAGGTGGGTTGGCATAATAAGGAGCAGAGGAGTCAGATTCTCCCTGTCCCCCCATACACACCTTGGCTGAGATTTGGACACCGTGCTCCTGCAGGAACATGATCGCCTCCGAAATCTTCACTCCGATGGAGTCAGCCGCCAGTTCGAAGTTAAAGGGCCCCCCGAGGCGCTCGGCCAATTGGGTCAAAGCATCTGGGAGGGAGAAAGAGGGAGTGGGCCAAGGGGGCTAGGTTGGGGCAAGGGGAAAGAGCGCCCCACCCCCCGCCCAAAGACCCTGTCTACTTGCACTGAGCGGAACAGCCAGCCAGACTCAGACTTTCATCTTGCCTTTCTACCAAGAAACCCAGGCTGGCATTCATTTTGGTTCCCGCATGGCAGGGGTTGGACTAGATGCTCCTTGGTGCCCCTTCCAGCTCTACCAATCTAAGAAGTCCCCTCTAGATATATGGCAAGCTGACCCTCAAGGCCTCCAGGGAGCTCCCCGGCTGATCAGAGATTTCTCCAGCTGAAGCCCAAGACTCGGCTATGCCCATTGCACCACTCTGCCTCGCAGTTGACTAAAATGCCACTTGAGGGCAAGCTCTCCCCTCGTCCAACCCTGTCTCCTGCCACTTCCCACTGCCAGCCTTTCCCCCAGCCCTCCCCCCTCCCCCAGGGGTGTGCTCACCGAGAAAGCGCTCCCACTCGGGGTCCAGCTCCGCTGCGCTGGCAAAGCAGCCCTTCATGACGTTGAGGCAGAATCCGTTGCAGGGCTTGAGGGCCGGAGTCCCACGGCAAAGTGGACAGTAGGAGAGCCGCATGTGGGCACGGCGGCACTCTCCGCTGGGAGAGAGCTGGGGGGAGAAATGGGGGGGGGGACAGATTGAGCATTTGGCAGCCTGAGGATTCTCCCAGGATGGCCGCAGGCCCAGAGGAGGCGCCGAGAGGTCACCCTTTGGAACTCCCTGCCTATTGACCTTCACTGCATTCTCCATTAGGCAAACCTGGCATTTGACCCTCCCTGCCATCAGAGCCCCGATGTTTTGCCCACTGTCTAGTGCAGGTTCCCAGGGAAAGAGGGCCGAGGTGCCAGAAGCACCACCCGTGTCAGGAACGCTCTCCCAGGCACTTCCGTTGCCTGCTTTAGGGCAATTGCAAGGTTTGCAGGAGCCTTGTGGATCAGGCCAGCGGTGGCTCCAGTCCAGCCTCCTGCTCTCTCAGTTGGCCAGCCAGAGTCCCCCAAGGGAGAGCTGCAATGGAACCTCTCTGCATGTGCTCAGAGAAACTCTTTGTGATGGCAGCAAAGGAAAAGTGCTCTCTGCATTGTCCATTACATCCCCCACCCGTCTTCAGATGAAACCCTCAGAAGAACATCATAAGATCCTTCTGCATCAGGCCAAAGAGGGACTTCTGGTCCAGCTTCCTGTTCTCATGGTGGCCAAGCAGATGCCTGCAGGAAACCCAGAATCAGGATTCGGACGCAAGAGCCACTCTCCCCCCTTGCAGTTTCCAGCAAGTGGTATTATTGAGAAGCACCACTGCCTCCAATTGTGGAGCCAGAGTAGGATTCCTGCACTGCCCTTGGGGATTCCTTCCCACTCAAAGTTAACGGTTCTGTGTGAAGTAGTCCTTCCTTTTCCCTGGAGATATTTGCAAGCCAGAAGTGACTGATCTGATATCCTCCCAGCCAGAAGTGACTGATCTGATATCCTCCATTGCTGCTCCTTTGGAGAGGACTTTGGCAGCAATGTGGGGTGTGGGGAGAGGGAAGGTGGGGGCAGTGGAGCAAAGCTGACTGCTAGGGAGCACGGCTGGGTGGGGGCAGGTAATAATAATAATAATAATAATAATAATAATAATAATAATAATATCCTGCCCATCTAGGCTCCTTCCCTCTAGCAAGATGCTTGCAGAAGTATAACCTTCTTCCCAGGCAGGGGGCAGCTCACCCATGTCAGGCGTCTCACCTTGACCGCCTGGGCCACCACGTCTCGTCCGGTCGCCAGGCCCTGGACAAAGGCTCGAGCAGCAATGAAGGCGCGAGTCACCTGCAGGGGAGCAGGACAGAGCAGCCAGAAGGGCAGCTGAGCAGCTGGACACATGCGTGCATGCATGCACACAGCCCAGGATGGCCCACGCCTGAGGCAAGGTGAGGCAGGACCCACAGGGGCATCGGATCCGGACTCCAAGGAATGCATGGCCCACTGCTGCCACGAATGTGGTGCACTCCCTGGAGGCAGGTTCTGCCCTCCACCCAACGCTGCAGTGGCCTCCTGGCCAGTTGGAGGTGCTGCTGGTCTCTCCCCCTGCCTTGTTCCTGATGTAGATCTTCACCCCCAGCTCGTTCCAGCTGTAGATCTTCGCTCACCTGCCTTCTCTGGGCAAGAGAGGAGAGGCAATTTTGTGTTTTGCCTCAGGTGCCAACATGTTGGGGGCCAACCCTGCACCACCCACCCACACCCGACCCTCCCACCCCACCTGTCCCACAGTCATGCAGGGCTAAGGTTGCCATACGCCCATGAAATCCCAGATATGTCCTCTTTTGGGGGGCCAACAAGCCCATCCGGGGGGAATTTTTACATTTTAAAACAAAGGTTCAGGGTTGGGGGGATATTTATTTATTTCTGGGTTGTGCGGTTTTGTTTGTTTGTTTGTGTGTTTGTTTTTGGCTCAGGTGCGGGCTGCTCTGCACACCACGGCCAGCCCAAGCAACTCAGGCTGTCCTCTTTTTTGCTCTTCAAGATATGGCAGCCCCACCCATGCAGGAATGCGTGTGTGTGTGTGTGTGTGTGTCAGTGGCTGGGAGCTGGATCTATGGGTAATTCATCTGCGCCCAGAGTTGGTGGAGAGCTCAGGCACAGCTGGAAGCCAACTGCTTATGCTCTTGATCCTGCACACAAAGTCAGGGACGCCTCAGTCAACATTTCTGGACTCCTTCCAGCCCGAAATTGCCTTTTGCCCCACAGCTGAGGGCTGACATGAGCCGCAGAGAAGAGGGGGTCCCTGTGGCCTGAGCCCATCCCTTGCAAGTGCATGAGGAGAGAGCTGCTGGATCAGGCCAGGGGCCCAGCTAGATGCTCGTAAGAAGTCTGCCAGCAGGATCCAAGCACAAAAGCCTTTCTCCCCTCCTGCTGCCTCTAAATGTGGAGGCAGAGCAGGGTCAGTCTGGCCAGTGGCCCTGAGAGCTCTCTCCTCCTCTGTGCATCTGTCGAATGCTCTTTGGAAGCCCTCCAAGTTAGTGGACATCCCTGCCTCATGTGGGAGGGAGTTCCATGGGTTCACTATGGTTCACATGAAGAAGCAAGAGGGTGTTGTGGCGTCCTAGGGAGGGTGGGGAGAGGAGGGTCAGGGGGTAGACTCACCTGCACACGGAGCTGGCGGGGGCTGTCCCCAAAGGCCCGCAGCCCCTCTGCCTGGTGCCCCACACACTCCAGGTAGCCTTCGGGGAAGCTGTACTGGGGGTTGAGCAGGGGCAGCATCCGCTCCAGCAGGCGGGCCCAGAAGTCGCTCAGGGCCTCATCCAGCCCAGGTCGTGCTCCCTGCAGGTGGCGCCGCAGCTCCACAAAGAGCCCCTGGAAGAGGCGGGCATGCTGGGCATAGAGGCGCCCATAGGAGCGGGTGAACATGGCTTGGAGGGACTGCTCTGCCCCTGCCAGGAGCTCCTGGAAGAAGTCTGTGGGGGCAGGGAGATGTGGGGAGGAAGAGGAAGAAGGAAAGGAAGAAGAAAAGGAGGAGGAGGAAGAAGGTAGCTTGAGCCAAAACTCTGCCTCTGAAAAGGAGCCTTCTCCTGAGCATGTGCACATTGCGCTTCCCTCACTACTGCCCCCCTTTGGGGTGCAGGACAAAGGCCTCCAGGCAGCTGCAAGCTGCAGAGCCCCATTGCACAACTTAGGGGTGCAAAGCGGGTGTGCAAGCGGAAATCGGAAACTAGGAGAGTGGGGAGGCAACAAGCCAAGTTGGGGGTGGCAGACCAGCTTCCTCTGCTGCTCAGGGCAAAAGGCCCCCCACCTCACCCCAGGAGCTCCCTTGGCCAAGAGGTGTGCCCCCCACCCGCTTTCTTAAGGATCCGGAGCAGATTCTGGCATATAGTGGGGGATAACTTTCATCCAGCCCTTCAGGACCTCCAGTGGGTTGGGGGCCCCACAGCCTCTGGGGTTTCCCAAAGTGAACAGGGAGGTGCTGGAACCCTCCCTCCACCTCACCTTGGAAGCGGCGCTGGCGGGAGCCTAGGGTGCTGAGCAGGAAGCCGGCTGCCTCTCCCACCAGGCCCTGGAGGTCCCCCCGGCTTTGCTCACTCAGACGCTCCTCTGTCTCGCTGGCGCAGCAGGTGTACTCCTGGGGGCAGATGCGCAGGTGCTCTCCTGGGAGGGGGGAAGAGGATTGCTGTTAGCCTGCCTGGCCCCACAGCTGGAGGGAAGTGCTCCCCACCCCTCGTGGGGGGACAAAGGCGGTGGCAGCCTGCGCAGCCCAGCATTGCAGAGTCGGAGGGGATCCTGAGGGTCATCTAGTCCAACCCCTGCAACACAGGAGTCTCAGAGAGTGGGGGGTTTTGGAGTGTGTGGTAAATTGCAGCCAGGAGCAGTTTCCACATAAACACAAGAGAGTGGTGGCCTAGTGGTTAGCGTGTCCATCTAGGACCTGGGAGAGACCAGGGTTCAAATTCCCCCACTCAGCAACCTAGCAACCTCCAGAGCCAGTCACTGCCTTCTCTCAGCCTAGCGGACCTCACAGGGTTGTTGCGAGGAGAAAACGGAGAGGAGAAAGAGAACTAGGGGCATCACCATGAACGTGCCTGGAGAAAAAGAGGTGGTCTGGAGGTACAATAAAGAAGCTAGGAGAAATGGAGGGGGCTGGGGTGCTCCTCCTTGCTAGCACAGGGGATGCCCCCCCCAACTCCACAGAAAAGGGAGAGCCCTTCCAGAGGACAGGAGAGGTGGAGAGGGGCTTCTGAAGCGCCGAGGAGGCAGAGAAGAGGCAGCGAACGGGCGCGGGGGGCGTTGGCTGCCTGTGAGGGGTCCCTCGGTCGGGGAAGCGTCCCTCCACGAGGCTTGAATGGGCAGAGGGAGAAAACGTCCCGTCGGACTTGGGAAAATGGGGGGCTTCCCCGCAACCTCTGCCCGAAAGACCCAGAGAAAGGGGGCAATGGCGGGGCAGGGGACAGTCCCCACGGCGCGAGGGGGGAGGGGTGGTGCGAGCCCTGCTGCTCGCTCTGCGGCCGCCTCGTCCGGGCGAGGGGGGCGTGGGGGGAGCCTTCCCCGCAACTTCCTTCCGAGACCCGGAGAAGAGGGGCGGTGGGGACCCACGCGAGACGCCCCTCTCCCTGATCCAAGTCCTGGAGACGGCCAGGAAAGTTTGCTGCCCGTGCCCCCAGCGGTGCCAGGACGGGGCGCCCGCTTACCGGAGATGAGGCTGGGCGGCAGCGAGACGAGGGCGAAGCCGCGCCCGGCCAGCGCCTGCCGGCTCTCCGCGCAGCTCCGCGCCGCCCCGCGCGTCTCTCCGCCAGCGGCGGCGGCGGCACAAAGGAGCGGCAGGAGGAGCAGGCGCAGCGGCTCCATGGAGGGAGAAGCGCCCCTGCGGGCGAGGCCGGCCGGGAAAGGAGCGCGCCGCCGCCGCCGCCGCCGCCGAGAAGCGCGCAAAGGAGCGCAGCGCGGCGCAGCAAACGGCCGGAGACAATGGCAAGGGCCAGCCCGCGCCCGCCGCCGCCGCCGCCCGGCCCTAGCGCCGCCCGGCCCGTCGGGCGAGAGACAATGGGGGCCGCGCGGGGGGCTCGGAGGGAGGAAGGGGTCCTAGCGCCCCCCGCCTCTCCTGCCGGGCCAGAGGGGCGGATGCAAGACGGCGGGGGCGGGGAGAGACAGCGATCCTGCGGGGGGGGGGGAGCGGGGGCGAGGGACGGAGGGACCCAGCTGCTTCCCCCCTCCCGGTCCGTGAGTGACAAGCGGACGCCGAAGCGGTTGGATGCCACTTGTCTGGAAGGCCCCTCGCCAAGGCGCGTCGAAGCTGCATCGGAGCGACTGGGTGGCTTCTGTACTGGGGGCTGGACTAGATGACCCGTGGAACCCCTTCCCACTCTACAAGTCTGCGATTCTATGCTTCTACCTGGGGAGACCCAAGGAGAGACCCAAGGAGAGACCCAAGGAGATGTCAGGAGTGCTCTGACGGTGTTTCCTGCTTGGCAGGGGGTTGGACTCGATGGCCCTACTGGGGGTCCCAAACTCAGGCCGGCCCCATTCACCCTCCGGGACTTCCAGAAACGTAAGGTCCCCACAATGGGGGTGGGGACCTTCAGGGTGCAATACCGAGGGCGGACGCGGCAACTGGACTTGCTTGTGGTCAAGGGCCCCTACATTAGCTTACTGGGATTGGCATGGTTTGGACCACTGGGACTAGCCATCACCGGAGTGAACCACACTACCTTACAAGTGGATGTGGACGCTATATGCAAGGAATTTCCAGGGGTTTTCGATGGGAAATTGGGACAGTATACGGGCCCCCCCATTGCTCTACAGCTTGACCCCGCAGTACGACCAGTCAGGCTCAAGGCCCGCCGGGTCCCGTTCGCCCTGAAACCACGTATAGACGAGGAATTGGACCGGCTAGTGGAGCAAGGAGTGCTGGAGCCGGTGCCTAATGCCCCCTGGGAAACCCCAATCGTCACACCCGTCAAGCCTAATGGTTCGGTCCGCATCTGCGCAGACTACAAATGTACTATAAACAAGGCCCCCACGGCCCATGCATACCCAGTGCCAGTGGTCAGCCATGTCCTTGCTACCCTGGCTGGGTCGAAAATTTTTGGCAAGCTGGACTTGGCCCAAGCATATCAACAGCTGCCAGTAGATGAGGCCACAGCAGAGGCACAGACGATTGTGACGCACAGAGGAGCGTTCAGGGTAAAGCGGCTGCAATTCGGTGTCAGCGTGGCACCAGGCATATTCCAGAATCTAATGGACTCGCTCCTTAAAGGGATTCCTGGCGTCACCCCCTTCTTCGATGATGTGTTGATTGCCGGGCCCACACCAGAGGAGTTTGAGGACCGCCTCCGCACCGTTCTGCACCGTTTCCAGACGGCGGGTCTCAAGGTGAAGCGGGAAAAATGTCTACTAGGAGTGCCTCAGGTGGACTTTCTGGGATTTATGGTGGACGCAGAAGGGGTCCACCCGACTGGGGACAAGGTACGGGCCATTTGTGATGCCCCAGCGCCCAAGAGCAAGACTGAACTTCAGGCCTTCTTGGGACTATTGAACTTTTACCATTCCTTCCTTCCCCACAAGGCGGCGGTAGCGGAGCCCCTACACAGACTCCTGGACAAGCGGGCCCCTTGGGTGTGGGGCCAGCGCCAGGAGGCCGCATTCCAGGCAGTCAAGGACTTGCTTGTCTCAAACTCGGTCTTGGCACACTTTGACGAGAGGCTGCCGGTGGTGCTAGCATGCGACGCCTCGCCCTATGGCATTGGCGCTGTCCTGGGACACCAACTCCCGGATGGAAGAGAGGTACCGGTGGCATACTTTTCCCAGACACTCAACAAAACCGAGCGGAACTACTCACAAATCGACAAGGAGGGTCTGGCAATTGTGAAGGGAGTAAAAAAATTCCATGATTTCTTGTACGGGCAGCCCTTCACCGTGGTGACTGACCACAAACCGTTGCTTGGCTTGTTTGCCCCCGAAAAGCAGACCCCCCAAGTGCTGTCTCCTCGTGTCCTCAGGTGGTCAATTTTCCTTGCCAGCTACCAGTATGCGCTGATTCACCGCCCGGGGAAGGCGATGGGCCATGCGGACGCCCTCAGCAGGCTACCACTACCGGAAACAGGCCCCGACCCAGCACCTGCACAAGAGGTTATGAGCCTGGAGCTGCTTCCCGACCGCCCCATTCAGGCACAAGAAGTGGCACACCACTCCAAGAAAGATAGGGTCATCTCCCGGGTCCTGGACTGGGTGTGGAGGGGATGGCCCAGCAGCAGGCCTGGGCCAGAATTCGCGGCTACACAACCCGCAAACATGAACTGTCGGCCCACAAGGGGTGCCTTTTATGGGGAAGCAGGGTCGTTGTTCCCCAGCCCCTCCGCAAAAGGGTCCTCACAGCCCTACATGAGACACACCCAGGGGTAGTAAGAATGAAGGCCCTGGCCAGGAGTTATGTGTGGTGGCCAGGGATCGACGGAGAGATAGAGGCCTGGGTCAAACACTGCCAGGCCTGCCAAGAATCCCGCCCAGATCCCCCAAGGGCCCCAGTCCAGTCCTGGGAGTCCGCCCGAGCACCATGGTCACGCCTGCATGTGGACTTCGCTGGCCCCTTTCAGGGGAAAACATTCTTCATAGTGGTGGACTCCTACACCAAATGGCTGGAAGTCGCACTGGTACCGTCCACTTCTACGTCCGCAGCCATCCGGGTACTACGCAGGCTGTTTGCAACCCACGGGCTCCCTGACACTCTCGTCTCAGACAACGGGACTGCATTTACGTCAGGAGAATTCCAAACCTTCACAGCGCAGAACGCCATCCGCCACATCCGTTCGGCGCCATTCCACCCTGCCACCAATGGCCAAGCAGAATGCATGGTGCGGACCACCAAGGACACCCTTCGCCGCATGACGCAAGGGGATTGGGAGTACCGCCTTGCCACATTCCTCCTAGCACAGCACAGCACCCCCAGCTCAACGACTGGCCGGAGCCCCGCTGAACTACTAATGGGTCGGCGCCTTGCAATCAGATTGGACCGCCTTCACCCCGATAGAGCTCAGGATGAGGTAGTGGTGGGGGAAGGCAGGAACCCCCGGACCTTCGAGGCCCAGGACCCAGTGTACGCAAAGAATTTTGGGGCAGGCCCAGCATGGGTACCCGCCACAGTCACCAGGGTCACTGGCCCTGTGTCGTACGAGGTGCTAACGGATGGAGGGCAATGCTGGCGCCGCCACTGCGACCAGATACGGCTACGATTCCCGGGAGAAACCCAGGAGGAGGAAAGGGCAGAGGAGTCCCAAGGGAACAGTGGGGCAGTGAGGCCCATAGAGCAGCAGGGGCCAGCAGGAGAGGCAGAATCAGTAAATACAGAGAGGACCCGTGAGGCCGAAAGGACACCGGAACCAGAACCACGACTGAGCGAGCCGGTTGCGCCAGACCAAACAGCCCCATCACAGCCAGCATCCTTGGAACACGAGCCAGAACCTGAACACCGGACCAGGGAACACCACAGACCGCAACGGACACGTAGGCCGCCAGCGTACCTTGAGGACTATGAATGCGACCTCCCGGGCAGGACTGGAACTTAGAGGGGAGGGGTGTTATGTACTGAGTCGAATAGGATCCAAACTGCAGCAGTCTGATTGGTCCTAGAACAATAGGATCCAAAAGGCAGCAGTCTGATTGGTCCTAGAACAATAGGATTCAGAATGCAGCAGTCGGATTGGTCCTAGAACAATGCAGCAGTATGATTGGTTGGCAGGAACCACCCAATCATGCTCCAGATTTAAGTGAATCCACAACCTGATTGGCTTACAGTAGAATTCCGGAATTAGCCAATCATGTGCAGCCCATTGTGTAAATAATGTATATAAAGCAGATACCTTGAGGGGACATTCATTCATTCCTCCTCACCACTATGAGCTGAATAAAGAGCATGAAATCACTTTGCGACTCTGAGTATATTTCAGATTCTATGAGAGCCGTCCACGGAGTCCTCTCCGTCCATTTCCGTCCAGCCAACTGCTTCTGGGAGTCCAGCGGGGGCAGCCCTCCCCTCCCTGCCTGTCTGCCTGTTTTCTGCTAGGGCTTGGCACGCAGATGCCTCCTGCTGCCTCTGATCATGGAGGCTCCATTGTGCTGCTGCTCTGGCCGATGAGCCGCCGACGCTGGCCAGACCCACCTAAAACATTCACCTCCGCAGTCTCTCATTCTCCACACCTGGGCGACGAATTATAGACTCGTAGAGTTGAAAGGGACTCCGAGGGTCATCTAGTCCAACCCCCAGCCACTGAGAAGCTGGAGCATGTCCAGAAGAGTCGGCCAGGGTGTGGGTGGGTGACCTCTGGAGATCACCTGAAACAATTGGGTGTGTTTACCGTGGAGAAGCAGGGAGACGGGAGAGGGCTCACCGGATATCCCTGGAGGGTTGTCAGTCACGCAGAAGGCAGAGCGGGACAGGTCACATCCAGGCGGGTGGCCCTCGCTGCCTCCCTTGTTTGCCTGCGTGAAGAAGGACTTCCTTTCATCTGTCACGAATCCTCCAGCCTTCAGCTTCAATGGATGCCCACGAGTTCTTGTTCCTGGAGAAGGAGAGAGGAAAGTTCTCCGCTGTCTCCACGTTCCCATGCCATACACTAGTTTATGCACTTCTATCGTCTTATTCGCCTTTTATAAACTATAAAGCAGCCTTTCTTCACAGGGGCGTCATTTGGGTTGCCTTTCCTGAACCCCCTCCAACTCTGCAACATCCTTCTTGAGGCGAGGCGAATAGAACTGGACCCAGCATTATTGCACCTGCCGTCGCGCCCGAGATTTCTGCTATAAGTGCAATGCGATGCTTCCTGGGGCCGGAGCCGCTTCCACAGCGGAGCAGGCGCTGCCTTTGCTGGAAGTGCTTAAGGAGCGGCTGGAGCGAGGCCTGTCGGGGGTCTGTGGGGGTCGCATCCTTCCTGTCCCGCAGGGAGCTGTCCTGTGCGTGACCTCACGTGCCTCTTCCAGCCCCGAGGGAGCGAGCGCCCGGCTCTGGATCCCAGGGGAGCGGAGGGGGCCCGGAGGAGTCTGCGGTTGCGCTTCCCCCGCACAAGCGGCAAGGGGCGCTGCTGAGACCGGGAGCACCCAGCGCCGGAAAGTGCGCTTCCCCCGTAGGAGAGACGTACAGTATTGGAATCACAGAATGGCAGAGGGACCCCCAAGGCCATCTTGTCCAGCCACCTTCATTAATGCAGGAATCACAGCTAACGAATTCCTGACCTCTGTTTTTAAAACCTTGCAATGAATCACAGAATCATAGAATCCTAAGGTTGGAAGGGATCCCCAAGGACATCTAGCCCAACCCCCAGCAACGAAGGAATCACGGCTGACGGGTGGCCTCGCGACTTCTCTTGAAAAGCCTCCAGAGAGAGGAGAACCCTCTTCTGCCTTTGCCCGGGCAGCCCAGGAGGACAACCTCCGGGTAACGAGAGAAGTGTTGAGTCGAGCCATATTCCACGCGGAGCAAAAGCTCCCGCTGTTCCTTCGAGAGTCTGCCTGGGGGGTTGACTGCCTTGCTTTCAGTGGATTAACGGCCCCGTCCTCCTTCCCTATACGTAGTTTGAAGTAAGGCGCTGAGCGATCCTACAGCCGATTAAAATGCAGGGGCGAGGGGAACGGGGGCAGGAAGAGATGTCGCCCCTGCAGCAGCTTGGCTCTTCTCCACTCCATGGCAGCTCAGCCTTGAGATGGGGAGGGGGATATACTGCTTGGGAAATCTCCCTTCCACAAATATTATGCAAGTGGGAGGCGCCCCCTGTTGGAAAGTGAGAGTTGGAAAAGATATGCCTATTCTCCAGCAGCAGATGCCTATTCTCCAGCGCAATGGCGATTGTTCCAGGCACATTTAAACTTGGTTAGATTTCGTTACCTGCCTTTAAACAAACGCTTAGGCTACAATAAATCACACACTTAACTTTGCAAATAAGGCATTATTTTACTCACAGAGTTGCCAGAAGTTACAGCAAACATGTCTCTATTCGCTGGCAGTAAAACAAAGAACAAAAAAGAGAGGCTCCAAACGACTTAAAAAGAATAGTACTTTGTTTCCTTACGAAAAAGATCATGCAATATTAGGGTTAGCAAAGATGCAGGCTTTAAAATCTCCCTGAGAAGCAGGGCGCAGAGGCTGCTGAGAGCCGACTAAACCCAGGCAGCCTGAGGTCTTATATCCGCTTAACTCTTTCATACATGGAAGTGTGGGGCAGTGGCCATATATTGCAGCACCCTCAGTATCCAATGCTCTGGGAAGTACGGTATGTTGTGACTGTGCCAGGGAGCGAGGTGCCCACGTGGGGGCCACAGACATGGAAGGAGCAGGTGAGCTCACGGGGGGGGGTCTCTTCTCCCAGTACACACCCCCCAGCACCACCAGACACGCAAAGCGTTAACCATTAACCCAGCACACTATTAAAATGCGAAAGTCCCTCCCCTAGGAGGAAGCAGTGGTGGTCATAAAAGATTAGACCAATTTATGGAGCAGATGGCTATCAATGGCTTCTATCCGCAATTGCTCGGCTCTGCCTCCACCGTCGGGGGTCGGGATCTTGTGTTCTCAATCCCAGTTGCTCAAAAATCCTGCTTGTGGACAACTCTTTGGCCACTGTGAGAAGGAGATGCTGGACTGGATGGGCCACTGGCCTGAGTCAGCAGGCTCTTCTTACATTCTTCTGTACAATGGTACCTCGGTTTAAGAACAGTCCTGTTTACAAACGATTTGGTTTACAAACTCCGCAAAACCTGAAGTAATGTTCCTGTTTGAGAACTTTACCTTGGTCTAAGAACAGAATCTGAATGATGGAAGGGCACTGACAGCGGGAGGCCTCATTAGGGAAAGCGAGCCTCGGGTTAAGAACGGTTTTGGTTTTAACAAGACTCCAAGGTGGTTATCACCAATGGAAGCTAAGGCCCGGAAAAGACTCAATATGGAGGCCAAATGGCCGAAATATTGGGAAATATTAGAAAAAGATGGAGATAACTGGAGGCTGCAGAGTTTGGAGAAACTAAAAGATAAAGTGCAAGATTGGTTACATTATGCTCAGATTAAAGAGGTTTTTAAGTTGGATAAAAAGATAGGATTCCAGGTGGAAAAATCAAAGTTGGAAACGGAATTGCTAGAACCTAAGACTAAGGTACTTTCAAGAATGTATAACTTGCTGTTAAAATGGAATACACAAGATGAAATGGTTACATCGGCTATGATAAAATGGGCACAGGACATTGGGTACAATATCATGTTTGCTGACTGGGAAAGGTTATGGACCACCGGTTTGAAATTTACGGCATGTAATGCCTTGAAAGAAAATATTATGAAAATGATATATAGGTGGTACATGACTCCAGTCAAGCTTGCAAAAATATACCATTTGTCTGATAATAAATGTTGGAAATGTAAAGAAGCTGAAGGAACGTTCTTTCACCTCTGGTGGACCTGCCCTAGAGTTAAGGCTTTCTGGGAAATGATATATAATGAGTTGAAAAAGGTATTTAAGTATACCTTCCTTAAGAAACCAGAGGCCTTTCTTTTAGGCATCGTCGGCCAGAGGGTGTTAAAGAAGGACCGAACATTTTTTATGTATGCAACAACAGCAGCAAGGATACTTGTTGCCAAACACTGGAAAACCCAAGATTTGCCCACACTGGAAGAATGGCAGATGCAAATGATAGACTATATGGAACTAGCAGAAATGACTGGCAGAATCCGAGACCTTGGAGAAGAGGCTGTGGAGGAGGACTGGAAGAAATTTAAGGACTATTTACAAAAATATTGTAAATTGTATGAATGTTAAGAAAGATGTAAGATTATAAATAATATGGCACCATTAAGTTAGTTGAAAGGAATATGAAGATAAGTCAAAATACAAGAAAAGATAAATTTTGGATAAATATTATGCTAAAATTAAGCTTTTAAGGTTTGGGTAAAAATATCTAAAATTAGGGACACAATATTGGAAAATTATAAAGTAAGAATTGAAACAAGGTGATAAATTGCTGGGTAAAGTTTGATAAACTTGGAACGCAGGAACGAGAGATGTGAGGAAGTCCAAAGAAGCGAAGAAAATATGGCTATTGTAAAGTTATATGTTATTTTGTCTGTTTTTTCTATTGTATTAAGAAAATCTTTAATAAATATCTTTTTTTAAAAAAAAGAACGGTTTTGGTTTAAGAACGGACTTCCAAAACAGATTAAGTTCGTAAACCAAGGTACCACTGTATATACATACATATGTACATAGGAGCTGAACAAATGGATTCAAACAGCAAAAAAGGAGATTCTGACTGAACAACCAAGTCAAGCTGGATACTTTGGGGGTTGTTTTCATGAGGAAAGAGAGTCCTACAGCAGTGACTGTGCAGAGCCAATGCCATCCCTGGAAGCCGTCCAGGTCCCATTCTGAGGTGCACACGCCACTCATCACCGCCTGGCTTCTCCTGCATCCGGGAAGGACTTTGCCCCAGGGAGTGGTAGGGAGAGGTTGTGGGGGAGAGAGACGCCTCCCTCCAGGCCCCACATGCAGCCTCCCAGGCCTCTCTGCCCAGCCCCCCCCCCCCCGATCCAGCCCTGCTGTGCACCAGCTGTCCAGGGGAAGAGCCTTGGCAGGTGACTGCCTCTTCCCACCTGGATAGAGAGCTGGGGGGTGTAGATTTCTTGGGATTCGAATGCAGTGCACTGTGCAACAGAGTCTTGCTGTCTGATCATCCAAAGATCATATGTGGTGGACCTGTCCCAAGGTGAAAGACTTCTGGGAAAAGATTTATAATGAATTGAAAAAAATATTGAAATATACATTTATAAAGAAACCAGAGGCCTTTCCTCTTGGAATAACAGGTTTGGAATTGCCCAAGAAAGATGTTAAATTATTTTTGTATGCCATAACTGCTGCTCAAATTTTACTAGCTAAAAAGTGGAAAACACAAGAATTACCAACGGCGGAAGAATGGCAGATGAAGATGGTGGATTTTTCAGAGCTAGCTGACCTAACCAGAAGAGTCCGCAACCAGAAGGAGGAGGAGTACCAGGAAGAATGGACTAAATTTAATGATTACTTAGTTAAATATGTCAAGTTAAATTAACTGGAAACAGCTTGCAGTTACTCAATTGGCTTAGGATTTTATATAAGTTAAGTGATGAATTAATATGTTTAATTTCAAAACGAAAAGATCTAAGGATGTTAATGTTCAAGTTAAACCTTATAAGAACTGTGATTTGGAAAACCATTAAAAGGATATGCATTGAAATTCAACCAAGGGGAAGCGAGGAAGTCACTTAACAATGTTAATAAGTGTAATTTTAATAAGGTTATGATTTATAAGGTTTGTTTTATGTGTTTGTTTGTTTATAATTCTGTGAAAACCAATAAAAAAATTGGAGGGGGGAGAAATAGAAAACTCCATGGACATAAAAAAAGGAGAAGCTTTGAGTGAGAGTTTCCAAGGCATGTTCTGGTTCATGGGGTCACGGAGAGTCGAACACGACTAACAAACAACAAAATATACAACCTAAGCACAGCATAAAGGTAAAGGTAAAGGTACCCGTGCCCGTACGGGCCAGTCTTGACAGACTCTGGGGTTGTGTGCCCATCTCACTCAAGAGGCCAGGGGCCAGCGCTGTCCGGAGACACTTCCGGGTCACGTGGCCAGCGTGACAAAGCTGCATCTGGCGAGCCAGAGCCGCACACGGAAACGCCGTTTACCTTCCCGCTGGTAAGCGGTCCCTATTTATCTACTTGCACCTGGAGGTGCTTTCGAACTGCTAGGTTGGCAGGCGCTGGGACCGAGCAGCGGGAGCGCACCCCGCCGCGGGGATTCGAACCGCCGACCTTTCGATCGGCAAGTCCTAGGCGCTGAGGCTTTAACCCACAGCGCCACCTGCGTCCCTAAGAGATGAAATCTCTAAGCACAGCATAGAGACCCCCAAAAGGTATATCTTCTTCCATAGACAGCCTTTGCATCAAGCAGGAATCAAGCATGTCTCTGCCTGCCTGCTTTGCCCACAGGCTGTTTTTCCAGTATCCTGGCCAGGTGAGCAGGTGAGCCCACCCATTAGCCCACCACCAGTTAACTGCAGCCCTGGCAACCCAGCTCTTTCCTTTGGGAGGCTGATCATGGTGCTTAACTCCCTGGCCAAGAGCCTTTGTCTAGACAAAGGGAAGGCTTAGGGGGCAAACAGGGCTTAGGAAACTTAACTGACTAGCCCAGCAATGGAATCCTCCATGACATATTAACCCTTGCTGGATCCGAGAATCATCTCCTTTCTTGTAACCCAAATCCATTGGGTTGGGTCCTGCCCTCCAGAGCAGGAATAAACAAGCTTGCTCCCTCCTTCATGCAACAGGCCTTGAGATATCTGAAGAGGGCTATCATCTCTCCTCTCAGTCTCCTCTTTTCAAGAACCACAGGAATCAGAGCACCATACAGACTGACACCCCCATCTCCACCCCCCAAGAACTCACAACAATGTGGAGTGATGGGTCCCAGCTTACATCAAAATGAAATCAAATCAGAAACCATACTCTTAAAGACCTATACAGAGCTCTTCATCTTAGGCTGTGTGAGTTCTTGAAAACTTGCACACTCCTACTCAGACAGAAACTGACCCACGATTTCAAAGAAAACGTCCCTTCCTTATTTTATTCAAAGCAATTTGCAACTTCGAAGTGGCCAGGAGTCTGAGGCATCCCCGCGAAGCATTGGCAGGACATTTCCAAGTGGGGTGGGGGGACATCCACGTTGGGCTCTGCTTGGAAGTCTTCGCTACGTGTTTTGTTTTCTTTATGGCTATTCAGAGCACTCCAAGCCACAGTCTCCTTAGCGATGGCTTTGCGGCAAACTGTTTCCAAAGGCTGAGCCCAGCTGGGTGCTTCTGCCTGGGACAAATGCTGCTCAAAGCAGAATTTCCTCCCGCTGGTTTCCTGTGCCCTTCCCAGGCCAGCCACTGCTATTCCTGGTGGCCATGAGCTGAAGCATCAAAATTAGAGTATTCTGGGAGGGGGGAAAGAAGTGGGGGGGGGTGAGCTCTCCATCCGGTGGATTTGAGGGCAGGAAGACCCAGCCAGGGAGAAGAGGAGCAAACTCTGCACAGAGCAGCTGGGAGATGCACTGGGTCCAGCCCTACCTACTCTTGCTGGTGCCACACAACAATCCCCACTCCACAGTTGAAAGCATTGGATTGTTTAGTGCGGCAGCACCTGCACTTTGGAACTCCCTGCCAATTGAGAGAGAGCAGGCGCCTTTGCTCTGGCAGAGGGCCTTCTCGGTGGTGACACCTGCCCTGTGGAACTCCCTCCCACCAGATGTCAAGGAAATAAACAACTACCTGGCTTTTAGAAGACATCTGAAGGCAGCCCTGTTTAGGGAAGTTTTTTTTATGTTTGAAGTTTTATTCTGTTTGATATTCTGTTAGGAGCTACCCAGAGTGGCTGGGGAAACCCAACCAGCTGGGATTATTATTAATATTAATATTAATATTAATATTATTTTCCAGCGCCTGCTAAAAACATTCTTGTTAGACAAATGTTTAGAAATGCTGCTGTGCTTCAACTTGGAGCTCTTTTATTAGTTGTGTTCACCAGCGCCCGGTATTCAGACCGCAGGGAGAAGGAGGAGGCCGAGTGCAGAGCCCGTCTCCGCCATCCCCATTCCCCACCTGGTGCGCAAGTGCCGGCCGGCATCAGAGCGGCAGGAGCAGGACGCCCGCGTGGCTTGACTTGGCCCAGCGCACAAGTGCGCAGACGCTGGGTGGGGGCAGAACGCATCCTGCGACATGCATGCCATGTGCCCCCCAATCTGGCAATTAGGCGCCCCTGGTTGTGTTAATAAAGCCTATACACAGCATCTTCCCTCATACTGTGGAACACTTAACACCTGTATTTATATTTTAGTACTTTATTCCCATCTTGTTCATTGCATTTACTGGCAATGATCTTATCCTTTTATATTCTTCATCAAAAGATTTCAGGGCCTGGTTGAAGAGGAGCATTTTTGCCGGGCACCTAAAGATGGTTAATGATGTGTTTAAATATTATTTTCTAGTCTTATTCTTATACTTTGTCTCACTTGTAATAGAGTTATGCTGTTATTCTAGAGAATGCACTGTGTGTGGATTGCAAACAAAAAATAACTATGTGGGAGTCAGGGGGGGGTTAAAAGTTATATTTCCTGTTGTTACTTGACTCAGAAATAACCAATATCTGTACTCCTGGAGACATTCTTATTATTCTGTACCTAGATATCATTTTTCAAAATAAAATAGAGCATACAAAGAAAGAAATGCTGGTGTGAAACTTAGCATTTTAACTTTTTTGTAAGCTTTAACATATTGTGAATTTCCCCCAATTTCACTGTTTTATATTTTATTGTTTTTATTTTTATGTTTAATCTTTTTGCAAGCTGCTTTGAGAGGCGCTTGCTTTTATCATCAAGCGACATTTTGTGAAGCAAGTCAGCAGATACACCCCCTGCGGAGAGGCTGGTCCCCCACATGCAGTCCCAAGGAAAGGACTGCGAGGTCTTCCTTGCGAGGCTCCTCTTAGCAGCAGAGGTGGGCCATTTGGGGAAGGACCTCACCACCCACTGGGGCAGAGCACCCACTTTCCGGGAGGAAAGCCCCAGTTCAACCACCGCTGGCATTTCCCGGTGGGAAAAGGCTCCACCCCAAACCACGGAGAGCAGAGGAGACTGAGCTCGTAGGAAAAGAACTGAAAATCAAGCTGCCGAGATCATGAGGCTGTTCTACAACGGAATGCAGTGTGCAGTTCTGGTCCCCTGGCCACAAGAATGATATTTTGGAGCCGGTAAAGTTTCAGAAAAGGGCCACTGAAAGAGTCGTGGGGAATGACGTGACTTCCCTGAGAAGGAAGGTGGCAGCGTCTGGGACTTTTTAGTTTAGAGAAAAGAATAAGAGGCGACACAACAGAAGGTTGTGAAATGATGCCTGGCACAGAGAAAGAGGACGAAGTTTTCCTTGTGGGCATCCAGTGAAGCTGAAGGTTGAAAGAGGCAGGACTTCTTCATGAAGCACAGAGTTAGACTGTGGAACTCCCTCCCTCAGGAGGACTGGACACATCCATGCAGAAGGAAGGGGCTCAGGCCATGGCTCGGCTCGGCTTCCAGATTCCAGTTCCTGGAAGCCGCAGGAGTGGAAGGAAGAGGATGCTGGGCAAATGGGTCTTTGGCCGGATCCAGCGGCCAGGCTCTTCTAATGTCCTTATGTTCTTAGAAGGCCTGTCTGGAGCCATCTGTGCCCTGATCTTCCTCTCCTGCTCCCCCGCCCCGCCCCACAGCAGACAAACCCCTCAGCGCTATAATCCCTTTGAGGGATTAGAAGAGGACAATCGGAAAGAGACTCGCCATCCGACGCCCTGCCGGGAAAAGGATTAAATCAAGTCTCGGGAGGCTGAGCCCAAGGCGGGCAGGAGGAGGAGGCCCTTCCCGGGACTCCTTCGAAGGCTGGCGCTCTCCGTCACCGGAGCTTGCCCCTGCCAGGGAGACTTTGGCTGCTATTCCTGCCTTGCAGGGGGTCGGGCTAGATGACCCTTGGGGTCCCCTTCCAACTCTACGATCCTATAAGGAGCGGAACCACATACACACACACAGAGCGGATGAATGAGCGGCACGGCCTCCCTCCCGCCCGGATCCCGTTCCCAGGACAAAGGCGGACAAAGGAGCCTGTGTCTCGGTGCCAGCGGAGCGGGAGGCGGCCCTGGAGCCTGGGATGGGGCAGGGGAGAAGAGGAGCTGCAAGGGGAGGAGCGGCGCCCACCCCCAGAGAGGGGCAGGCAAGCAACCAGCGCCCCCCCGCCCCTGTGGCCTCCCGCCGAGGCCAGACGGTGAACCTGCCGGGGCCTGTTTCTCCCTCTGCGTCTCTGTCTCTCTCTCTCTCGGATGCCTCGTCAGCTGCCTGCAAAATTGCTGACTGGGGTGGCGGGCGGGGGTCTGGGCGGCTTCGACAGGCCTCCACTCGCCCTGGGGCAGCCACCTGCTTCCCCCTTCCCCCACGCAGCCAAGTCTTGACCCCTCCGGGTCAACCAAACACCGCTGGGCACCCGAGGCAGACTCTCCCCTTACCCTGGAGAGCAGAAGAAACCAAGCCTGTTGAGGAACGGTGGAAGGAGCGGAGTATGAGAGGCAATAGGATAGCCATCTTCAAATGTCTCAAGGGCCATCTCATGGAAGAGGGAACAAGGTTGTTTTCTCCTGCTCTGGAGGGCAGGGCTCGAACCCAAGGCTTCAAGAAAGGAGATTCAGATTCAGTGTCAGGAAGAACTTTCTGACAATAAGAGCTGTTTGAGAGTGGAATGGGCTCACATGAGAGGTTGTGGACTCTCCTTCCTTGCAGGTTTGTAAGCAGAGGTTGGATGCCCATCTGTCATGGGTGCTTTCGCCGAGATTCCTGCATTGAAGGGGGTTGGACTAGATGACCCTTGTGGATCCCTTCCAACTTTACGATTCAGTGATTCTACCAATCATAGAAACATAAAGTTGGTAGGGTTCTCCAAAGGTCATCCAGTCGAACCCTCTGCAACGCAGGAATCACAGCTGACCATGAGCCCTGTAAGAAGAGCCTGCTGCATCAGGCCACGGGGGGCCCATCTAGCCCAGCATCCTCTTCTCACTGCGGCCAACCAGATGCCCCCCAAACAGGATTGAGCACGAGAGCAGCTCCCCCCTCCTGGGGTCACTGGCAACTGGGATTCAGAAGCACAGCTGCCGATCAGAGCCCGCCCAGCAGAGCCATTGAGGGCCCTCTCTTCCACCATTAAAGTCATCCGGTTGGTGGCCATGGCTGCCTCCTGTGGGAGGAAGTTCCACAGTTTGCACTGCATAAGGAAGGCCGTCCTTTTACCTTTCCTGAATCTTCCAGCATTCAGCTTTCAGTGTTGGGAGAGAGGGAGGAGAACTGAAGATGGGGTGGTCATCCAGTCACATCCCTCTCCTCTTTTGCTGCCCACTGTGCTTGGACCACAGGGCATGTGAGGCCACAGCTGGCCATCGGGTGAGACGTGAGGGGGGTGGCAAGTCGCCCTGGCCCCCAACTGCACCAACCAACCCCCCACCCTTGCACGACAGCGGCAGTCAGGGCAAGTGTCAGGAGCAGGTCAGTCAGTGCAGTTAACTCTCTTTAGTCAAAGAAAGAGAACATCTCAGAAGGCCAGGCTAGGGAGCATGTCAGCTCTTCCTGGTAGCTCTTGCCCCAATGAGTCAGTTGCAAGGACCCGTTGCCTCAGTCTCCTCCTCCCCGTGGTCCTTCCCAAGCAATCTGAGGCTCCTTTGTCTCGCTTGTCTTGGCTCTACCCTCTTAATGCCTCTTCTGGTTCAGGGAAGGCAACTGGACAGGAACTGCCCCACACAGGAGGGGGAGGCACCTGTGAGTCTTCACCAGCCCCACTCATCTCTGCCTCTTGGCCTTTGTCCTCCTCCTCTCCTGCTTCTGTTTCTGCCTCTCATTCTGGACTTCTTTCTGCCACAGACTCTTCCTGCTCACTAAACCCTGTTACTCCTTCAGCTTCTGATACCTCCTCACCCCCGTCTTTTCCCTCTTCTCCCTCTGACCCACATCGTTGTCTCACCACCCCTTTCCAGGCTCTGCGCCTACTTCCGTTGGGGACTCCCCACCTGGTTCCTCCCACTATTCCTCTGTAGGCACCCACTTCATGACAACACCACTAGCATCCTTAGGTCTGCAGGGGCTCCTCCTTGCCCCCCGCCTGCCCCAACCCCAGAGCTTACCTGGTTTGAGCTGGGACCATTTTGCAAAAGAAGTGCTCTGCCACTGAGATACAACCCTTTCCTTTTTCTTTTAAACTGGCTGGGGGAGGTGGAAGCCCCCCTCTCTCTGGGCTGCCGTGGAAAATGGGGGCTGGCACTCTTTTGTGGGGACTTGGCCTGGAAGGTCCCTCTGTCCCTTTGGCGCCAGGCTCCCTGCTCAGGGAATGGAAAGGTACAGACTGGGCTCCGTCCAGGACACCTGGCGTCCAGAGTGGGTGCCTGCCAGGAAAGGTCCTTTGGGGTCAGGAGGAACCGTGACTCAGCAGGTGAGACACCGGAGTCTCCTCGCTCCCATCATCAACAGAGGTGGGGGCCCTGGCCCCAGATCCTTTTCCAGCCAGGATTGCATCTGGGAGGTGTCAGGCTACAGCTGCTCTGCACATTGATTGTAAACTTCCAAGTTTACAATTCTGTGATTCTACAATACCCACCCTGCTGCTCCTCCCAAAAGAATCCAGAGCAGCCTTACAACATAATTTGAAAAATACAAGAAAGGAAAAGGAAACACATTTTCTGTGCAGCAATTCTTCTGTCCTCACCTCAGAATACAGACCTGGGTGAACAGGAATGCTTCTATAGAGTCATCGAATTGTAGAGTTGGAAGGGACCCCCAAGAGTCATCTAGTCCAACCCCTGCAATTCAAGGATCTTCACTACAGTATCCAAGGCAGAGGGCCATCCGGTCTCTGCTTAAAAACCTCCAAGGAAGGAGAGTCCACCGCCTTCCGAGGGAGACCTTTCCATTGTTGAACAGCTCATGCTATCAGAAGGTTCTTCCAGATGTTTAGTCAAAATCTCCTTTCTTTCATGCCCAAACGATGGTGACAACACGCATCACCAAGGGGGGACCCCCAAGGGTCATGGAGTGCAACCCCCTGCAATGCGAAGAATCCATCATCATGGAGCCTCCAAGAAGGAGAACGTGAGTCTTGTCTCTCTCTCACACACCCCACCCCCACCAGCGGTGGAGGCCGGGGAGATGTCCTCTTTAAAGCACTGAGGGTTCCCTGGCCATTCAGGGATTTGCACATGCAGCACTAGCACCTCACAGTGCTTGGGGGTTTTGCAACAGCTGCAGCTTCCAGGGCAACTTCATCAGAGCATGAGAACAGCCTGAGGCTGGATCAGGCCAATGCCCCGCCTGCTCCAGGGTCCTGTTCTCACAGCAGCCAACCAGGCATCGGATTCACAAAGAGCATGTTGCCGTGGTCTCAGCAGGAGGACATTACAGCAGCAGGCCGCAGACTTCGTTGGGCTGCTCCCGGCTTAGTTCCATAAACTCACCCTCTGTGCTGCCTCCCTACCCTATAAAAAGCATTATTCAGAAGTGCGGTTTGCACAAGCTGCTCAGGAAGATAACAACACAGTCAAATTTGGAACAGAAATGATTAATTGCACATTTCTTCAAAACCCAGTTAAAGCTAGTTTAATTAAGTCGGCCAAATGGGTGAACTTGGTTGAGGGATATCACCTTTGGCAAAGCCTGATGGTCTTATACACTCCCACCCCACTAGGGAATCCCCCAGGGGACTCTGCCACCCACTTTGGGAACCGCTGCATTAAGGCATGGGGTGGGCAGGGCCAAACTGTCTGCACCCAGGAAAGACCATGAGTAGTGTGCCAGTCTCATACCTGGGCATCAGCACTCCACACCAGCCAAGCCAACCCTCTGTCATGGCCATCTGTCAGTTGAGATTTGGCATGGCAGGTGGTTGTGCTAGATGACCCCTGGGGTCCCTTCCAAGGCTACAGTTCCATGAACCTCCAGTCACAAATTTCAATCAGGGACTTGTTCCTTTGCAGCAGGGGCACAGCCTCTCCCACAACAGGCCATCCCTTGGACACGAGAACCACCTCCTGGCTCCAGACTCCATCTGCTGACTCCACTCCAGCCCGTCACGGCCTCTGGGCATTGACTCAAGGCCTGCACAGCCTCCCCTGGTTCAGAGGGAGGAGCAGATACTCACGGAGGACACCATGCCCCTCATCCCCACATGATGGAGCCCCCCAAGTTGGCAGCGGTCATGGCTGCATCCCACGGCAACAGACCAGAGTTTTAGATGTACATACTCATTGGGTGAGCCCACTGTGATTAGGAGCAGGGGGAGAAAAAATGTCTCCCCACCCACATTCCTCAAGCCATGCACAACTTCTTCTATTGTGTTGCTTCTTACCAGCCTTTTCTCTAAACTCTCTGGATTCCTGCATTACATTCTATGATTCTAACAGCCCACCTTTCTTCATAGGGGAATTGCTCCACCCTCTGAGCCTTTTGGTTGCATCCTGGATAGCTCACTTGGTAGAGCAGGAGACTCTTAATTCCTAGGTCACAGGTTCAATCCCCAAGTCGGGCAAAAGATTCCTGCATTGCAGGGGGTTGGACTAGATGACCGCCATGGTTCCTTCCACTTCTACAATTCCATGATCCTCATGGACATCCAATGAACCTGAATTTTGGAAGATTCAGGACACCTAAAAGGAGATGCTTTTTCATGCAGCACATAAACTACGGCACTCCCTCCCATAGGAGGCAGTGATGGCCACCAACTTGGATGACTCTAAAAGATGATTCTACAAATTTATGGGGAGGAAATACGGCTCTGGCCATGCTTGGAGGCAGCTATCTTTCTGAACACCAGTTGCTGGACACCCCAGGAGGGGCGAGTTCTTCTTCTGCTCAGACTCCGCTTGCTGGTTTCCCACAGCAGGCAACTATTCAACCACTGTGAGGCCAGGATGCTGGGGGGTCAGGGCGGGGGTCAGGAGCAGGTCAGCAATAACTCACAGTGTCAGCAAAGTTAACCCTTTTTATTCCAAGAGGAGGCCAGGCCTAGTGAGCACAGCAACTCCTTCCCAAGCAATTGGAAACTTTTTCACCCTGTCTGTCTCTGCTCCACCCTCTTCATACCTCTTCTGGCTCTGGGAGACCAGCAGGGGAGGGGAGGTGGTTGCAGCAGGAGGAGGAGACACTCTGGCTTCTTCAGCAGCCTTCCTCCTCTCCAGCCTCTGCTTCAGCCTCAGAATCTGAGCTGCTCTCTGCTCCAGCCTCTTCCTGCTCGCTGAACCCCGTTGCCTCTCCAGCAGTTGACACCTCTTCCTCCCAGGCTGCCCCGTCTTCTCCCTCTGACCTCTCATTGTTGTCCCACCACCAGTCCTCTAGTTCTGTGCTTTCTTCCCCTGGGGGCTCCCCAGCTGGTGCCTCCCACCACTCCTGGGCTCTGGCCAGATGACCCTGGGTTGATTCAGGAGGGCTCTTCTTAAGTTTATCATTTCTGCGAAAGGGCTCTGGAGAGCAGCTGCCCCTCCCCACTGGCCACATCTGCTTTGCGCCATGACAGACCATCCCCATGGGTGGGAGTGGGGGGGCTGGCTCCCCTCCCCTCCTTCCTAGGCCAAACTGTGGGGTGTGCCTGTGTGAGAGAGAACAGGGATGGAGGCAGCCAGCTCCTAGGAAGGAGCCAGAGAGGTTGCGAAAGAGCCTGCAAGGGCAGGGAGCCAGAGTCCCACCTCTGGAGGTGCTGGGGGGAGAGAGATGAGCCCTGCACATTGGTGGGGTGTTGAGGCAAGCAGGCCATCTCCACAGCTGACAGCCAGCCTTTGCTTGTCAGGTGGTTGTTTTGGGGGGTGGTTGTTTTGGGGGTGATGTTTGTTTGTGCAAGAGGGGGGGTGGAGAGGGGGTGGGGTAAAAGAGAGGCCTGGGGCAGGCAGTGGATGGGGGTGGCCTTGCCTCTTGAGCTCAGGCCCAGTTGCCTGAAGGGGGAGGCCAAGAGGGTGCCCCCTCCAGACTGAGATGGAGTCAGACCCCTGGGGTCCATCCCAGGTGCCCTGACTCGGGGTTTATGAGGCCACGGGGAGGGTGCTGCTCTTGCACCTGTGGACCCCCCACTGAGGCACCTGGGTGGCAGCTGGACTCAAGGGGCCACGGCCATGATGCAGCGGCGGGCTCTTCTGACTTGCTGTGTTAACCCTGACGTGAGATGCTGGGGCGGTGGGCGGTGTTGGGCTTGAGGCCTCCTGTTGCAAGGCGGAAGCTCAGCCTCTTCCCTCGGTGTGGGTCCCCCTCTGTGTGTCCCTCCCCAGAGCAGGCCCTATAGAGGGGAAAGAAAGACAGTTGCAGGATCGTAGTGTTGGAAGGGGTACCCAAGGGTCCTCTAGTCTGACCCCTCCGCCATGCAGGAATCTTCTGCCTCTGGGGCGGGGACACTTTTGCCCCAGCAGGAACCCCTCACCTTGCAGGCCATGGAGCCTCCAAACATTTAGGGCCCAAAGAGCAGCTGATAGAACCATAGAAGGGACCCGAGGGTCACCTGCCCATCCCCCTGCAATCCAGGTGGGGCTGGAACCCATGACCATGAGATTAAAAATCCTAAAATATCCGGGTGGGGGGTCAGGGAGGGGGCGTCTGGGTTGCTGAAAGTGGAGGAGGAGGCACTGAGCCGGGAAGAAAGCGAACCCACGCACCGCAGCATTCAGCCCCGAAATCCAGCAAGAGAGAGAGAGACTCCAGAGCATGTGCAGAGTGCGCTTCCTGCCCCCTGAGGACCCGCAGGAGACTGGCTCTGGGAGCAGCGTGCCCAAGGAAGGGGAGGGGACGCGGGACGACGGCGGCGTTTCGCTGCTCTTTTCGAAGCGGCGGGGGAGAATCGTGCACAGCTCCGTCTCCCCCCGCCATTCGGCCGCCGGCCGGGGAGAGGGGCCGGAGAGGGGCTGGGGCGGCGCAGACAAAAGACGGCCGGCGGGCGGCGGCGGGGGAGGGGAGAGAAAAGTTGGGAAGGCAGAAGGGGGCGGAGAGAAGGAGGGAAGGAAAAGTTCGGGAGGAGAAAGAGGAGAAGGACAACGCAGGGAGGGAAGGAGAGAGGTGGCGGAGCTCCGCCACGCCAGTCTGCCCCCCACCCTCGGAACGAGGGGTTCCCCCGAAGAGGCTCGGATCGGGCTCTCTTCTCCCCAGCCCCCCAGGATGGAATTGAGGCGCCCGGGCAACCGCGGGGGGCGGCTCTGAGCGACACCCCCAAACACACACTGCCCTTCCCAGGTGAGGCGGGAGAAGCTGCGCTTCGGGAGGGGGTAGATGGGTCTGATTCATTGCAGGGGAGGGCAAGGCGGAGGAAGGAGGGAGGCCCCCCCCCGCATCTCCGGTGGTTAGAACTCCCCTCCCGGCTGGTTGCCCTCTCATGCATTTTCAGCTAGTCTGCATGGACAGATGATCCCCCCACCGGAAAAAAGTCCGGGGCAGCAGAAGCGAAGCCGGAGCTGCGGGGGGCCTGGGGGGCTGGTGAGCAGAGCCAACTTCCGCAGCTGGGTCCAGACCCAGGGGCGGGGGCAGTTTAAAGCGCAGAGAGGGAGAAGGCGCTCTGCACGTGCCCAGAAGCCGCTGTGTTTCGCCTTCTTCCGGAGGGTAGTCTCGGCTCGGAGTTACTGGTGGAAGCGGGAGGGCGGGGCGCCAGGCCCCCGGGCAGGGCGTGTGTCCCCGGGACAGCTGGCCGGCAGCTGCTCCGCTGCGGGTGCCAAGGGAGCCACGTGGGGAAAGCCGGCCCTCGCCCCCGGGGCGCTCCGAGAGGGGTTGCGGGGGGAGAGGGCAGGCGCACGGCGAGGGGGCGACAGCGCAGAGTCACACAACTGTGGCACTGGGCGGGACCCCCAGGGGTCTTCTAGCTTAACCTCCGGCAGCACAGGAGTCACCGCTAAGGCATCCCTGAACGCGGGCCAATCGACGTCTGCTCAAAAACCACCCGAGAAGGCGAGTCCGCAACCTCCCGAGGGATCTTACCGTCGGAATCTCCTTTCTTGTCGTTTGAATCCGTTGGTTTGGGTCCTCTCCTCCGGAGCAGGAGAAAAACAAGCTTGCTGCCTCTTCCATGGGGCAGCCTTTGGGATATTTGAAGATGGCTATCTGGTATCTCCTCTCAGTCTCCTCTTCTCCAGGCTAAACATCCCCAACTCCCTCAAGCCTTCCTCATTCTGCTTGGTTTCTAGATCTCCTGGACATTTTATCAGTCTCCCCACAAGCAGACCCTCCTTTACCCCACTGGAGACCGGGGCAGGGGGCAGACAATTGCTGCAGACAGGGCTGGTTTGGGGGGCCCTGGAAGGACAGAAGACATTCAGAAGAACCTCAGAAGAGCCTTTCAGGGAACCTGCAAGCAGGATCTGGGCCAAACCATCCTGGCTACTAGCCCTCCATAGCCCTCTCTTGCAAAGCCAGGCAGGTGGTGGCTATTGTTTCCTCCTGCAGGAGGGAGTTCCCCAGTTTAGCTAAGAAGGGTTTTCTCTTGTCTGCCCTGAATCTTCCCACATGGGGCTTCGCTGGCTGCCCACCAGGGAGGAAACTGCTTCTCTGCCCATTCTTTCCATGCCAGGGCCCTCAAAGACACTCCTGGAACTGGCTCTCTGGGGTGCCACAAGGACCAAGGAGCAGCCTTGGGAGGGGAGGGTGGAGGATGCAATCCCCTCCCACTTTCCTTGCAGCAGCAGGGCCCATTGGGCTGTCCCAGTCCCGACCCACAGAGGCCCCTTCCTCCCCTGGTGCCGCCTAAGCCTCCTCCGCAGGGCTGCTGCCATCTGTCAGGCTGCTCCAGGCCTTCTAATCCTCCTAGTCCTTAAGGAGGAGTGGCAGGCGGAAGGCAAAGGGCAAGCGCCAAAGAGGAGGCAGCAGCAGCAGCAATGGGGTGGCTGAGGGGCTGGGAGGCTCTCCCAGGCGTCCTTCCCCAGGGACACGGAACCCCTGACCCAGTGGAGCCTCTCCTGCCCAGTGGAATGCCAGCCTACCATCTACCTGGTTTGTCTGGGGCTGGGACATTTGTTCTGTTGAGGGAGGGGGCTTCCTTCCTGCCACAAGCACATCCTGGCTGCTTCCTCATCCTGCCAGACACCGCAGCAGCAGCAGCTGGGTTGGGCCGAGATGTGTGCAGAGTGGGAGGGAAGGCCAGGTGTGGGGCGGGGAGGGCCAGGACCAGTGTTGGCACTGGCCAGGTGTTGCTCCTGCACGCCCCAGAAATGGCTGCCTCTTCTGTGCTGGGCTCCAGGATGCAACTGTGGGGAGTGTGACACGGGTGTGGGGTGAGGAAGTCCAGAAGCAGCTCTGGGGAGGAGCCCCATGACCATCCTCTGACTGCCCCCCACAGGCCGGGCACCTCCAGGAACTGAGCGCAGAATCTGCCTCTTGCTTCCCTCTGGAGTTTCGGCAGCCCTGAATGGTCCTCAGGCGAGCTCTCCCTGTGGGTGAGGCTGAGCAGAGGTTGTTGCCCATGCCTGGGAGGGATGGAGCAAGCTTCTTTTCCACTGCTCTGAGCCAATGGATTTGTAGCATGATAGAGTTGGAAGGGATCCTGAGGGTCATCTAGTCCAACCCTCTGCACTGGCAGAGGAACAAGCTGCCTCAGAAGGTGGTGGACTCTCCTTCCTTGGGTTTTGTTTTAAAGCAGAGACCACCTGCTTGAGCTGAGATTCCTGCATTGCAGAGGGCTGGACTGGATGACCCCCAGGGGTCCCTTTCAGCTCTCCAGTTCTATGAACTTGAGACAAATGAGGGGCATGATTTGAGGGTCTGTTTTCTTCCATTTACCAACCTCCTCCTCCCCTCCAGGGTTGTGGCGTCCTGGCCTGCCCCTCTCTCGCCCTGCCCCCCAGAGGCCAGAGGACCATGAGGGTCCTCTATGGGCACTGCTGCCGCTTCCAGGTGCTGTGGGCCGCCCTGGCTGTCTCCATGACCATCGGCTTCACCATCCAGCTCTTTGGGGTCTCCTTTCAGAAGAGGTAACTGTTCCACCTTCCTTGCCTTCAGGACCACCCAATGCTCAGCAGTGCCCCCGGTGGCCACTCAAGGCAATGCCATAGAATCCTAGAATTGGAAAGTCAGACGAGAGACCCAGAGGTCATCCAGCCCAACCCCCTGTGACCCTGAGGCTGGCCAGTGAGGGCTTCTCTGATCTCCTCTTCCTCCTCCAGGGCTTCCTTGTCCCAGCTGCCTCCGACCCCCTGGGCTCCCCCTCTGCCCAAAGCGGAGCAGGAGGAGGCGGAGGGGCGGCCAGGACACCGCTGCCAGCCGAGACGCCACCTGGTCTTCCTGAAGAGCCACAAGACGGGCAGCAGCACCATCATCAACCTCCTGCACCGCTTTGGGGACGCCCGGGGTCTGCGCTTTGCCCTCCCCGCCCGCTACCAGTTCAGCTACCCTAACCTCTTCCAGGCACGGCGGGTCAAAGGGTGGCATCCCGGAGGGCGCCCCTTCGACATCCTCTGCCACCACATGCGCTTCAACTTGCCAGAGGTGAGACTAGGTGGGGCTCAAAGAGTGGGGCATGTGGAACACTCTGTCACAAGAGGCTAGGGCCCTGCGGGACTTGGCATCTTTCCACAGGGCCTGCAAGATGGAGCTGTTCCGCCAGGCCTTTGGCCAAGGCACAGTCTGATCCCTTCTCTCCTTCTGTAATCCTCATAGAGCTCTAGCCCAATGGTTAACATTAATTTGATTCTGAATTGATTTTGGAATGTATTTTAATTAATTGACTGTGTGGTTTTCTGTACACTGTGCTATTTTTACTTATTGTTAGCTGCTCTGAGCCCAGCTTTGGCCAGGGAGGGCGGGATACAAATAACATTTGATGATGATGATGTGGAGGCTGGTGTCTGAACCAGTGCCTCTGTAATGCACCCTCTCAAACTTGTGGGCATCTAAGGAGAGTGAATGTTGGGAGATTCAGGGCAGATGAAAGGCAAGTCCTTCTTTGTTAAACTGTGGAACTCCCTCCCACAGGAGGCAGCAGTGGCCACCAATTTGGGCAGCTTTAAAGGAGGAGAAGGGCTATTGATGGCTACTAGTCAGTCGAAGTTGAGGCTCCAAGACTTTGGCCACCTCTTGAGAAGAGAAGACTCCCTGGAAAAGACCCTGATGTTGGGAAAGATGGAGGGCACAAGGAGAAGGGGGTGACAGAGGACGAGATGGTGGGACAGTGTTCTCGAAGCGACCAGCATGAGTTTGACCAAAATGCGGGAGGCAGTGGAAGACAGGAGGGCCTGGCGTGCTCTGGTCCATGGGGTCACGAAGAGTCGGACACGACTAAACAACAACAACAACAGTCAGTCGGAGGCAGTCATGCTTCTGAATCCCACTCTTCTGCTCAGACCTGGCTTGCAGCTTTCCCATAACGGGCGTCTGGTTGGCCACTGCAAGAAAAGGAGGCTGGACTAGATGGGCTTCCATTGCTCTGATCCAGCTGCATCCCCCAGGGCCAGATAGTCCAGCCCCTGCAAGGCAGGATTCCCCAGAAAACTGGTGGCTATCCATGAGTAGGTGCAGGCGAAGAGGGTTCCCAGCCTTAGCCCCGTGCAAGAGTGAAAACTTGGGTTTCAGATTTGGGGGACTGAATGAGGAATGGCTTGACATCCACCTAGAAGTGGGCTGTTCCAATGGCAGTTTTAAAAGTCTTTCAGACCCTGTGATGCAGCAGCAAAAGAAATAAAGGCGTTTCTAGGCTGCCTCACCAGAAATTGAGCGTCCAAGGGAGTCCATTGCACTGTTGAATGGCTCTTCCTGTTCAGCTCCCTCTACCATTCCTCATAGGGCTTGGTTCCCAGACTCTTCGTCATCTTGGTCACCCTTCCTCTGCACACCTTCCAGCTTGTCAACATCCTTCTTAAATTGCGGTGCCCATAATTGGACACAGTATTCCAGGCATGGTCTCACCAAGGCAGAATACAGGAGTACTATGACTTCCCTTGATCAGGACACTAGACTTCTGCTGGTACAGCATTGGTTTATTTCTTTTCTAGATCCTTTTCACATACACAGTCATACCTCAGAAGTACGAACAGAATCCTTTCCAGAAGTCTGTTCTACTTCCAAAACATTCAGAAACCAAGTGCAGCTTCCGAAGGGCTGCAGGAAATTGCCCCATCAGGCATTCAGGTTCCAAAGAATGTTTGCAAACCAGAACACTCACTTCCGGGTTTGCAGCATTCGTGAGCAAAAACGTTCAACTTACAAGGCGTTCGGGATCCATGTGTTAGTTTCTGTTTGCCACTGAGCAGCTGCTTAGAGTCACAGGACTCTGTTTACATTCCAGAGACCTTCCAGACTGTTGGAAGTCTCACGGGAGACAGATGTGACATTACTGGTTTCCTGTTCCGTTGTTCCTTTGTTTCAGTTGCTCTCATAGAGAGAGGATGTATATTTCTTTCCTGTCTGCGTAGTAAGAAATAAAGCATAACGATGTAGCCATAAATCTCATCACTTCCGCGTGCTGCTTTGATTCTCTGCTGAATCGGAATGTGCCTGGAAGCCTCATCAAAGGCTCAGGTCGTTAATTATTCATCGGAGGGTGATTCTGAAGGACTCAGCTTTATCAGCTCGGCCGAGTGGAGATTCCGACACCAAGGTACAACTGTAGTGGTACCTCAGTTTAAGAACAGCCCAGTTTAAGAATAATTTGGTTTACAAACTCTGCAAAACTGGAAATAGTGTATTGGTTTGAGAACTTTACCTCTGTCTAAGAATGGAATCTGGATGGTGGAAGGGCACCGGTGGCGGGAGGCCTCATTAGAGAAAGCACACCTCGGTTTAAGAATTGTTTTGGTTTAAGAATGGACTTTCGGAATGGATAAAGTTCGTAAACCGAGGTACCACTATATTGGCAAATGCAGCTTGGTTTTCTACCCAAGTGCAAAACTGGACATTTCAAAGACTCATAGAACTGCAGACATGTGTCTCTGAGCAAGTGCCGAGAGCCTGTCCGTTGCCAAAGGGCAAATTGGGCCTCAGACACACATGAGGCTGGGGGATTTGGAGGACCAGACTCTGCCCCACATACTCCCTCCAACATGTCTCCTTCTCCTTCCTCAGGTCCAGAAAGTCATGCCCCCGGACAGCTTCTACTTCTCCATCGTGAGGCACCCCGTCTCCCTGGCCGAGTCGGCCTTCTCCTACTACCGGAGCGTTGTCCCTGCCTTCCGCCGCGCCGGCACCTTGCCCCAGTTCCTGGCCTCGCCACAGCGCTTCTACCGCCCCAGCGAGAGGGGCAACCACTACGCCCGCAACCTGCTGTGGTTCGACTTTGGCCTGGACCCACCAGCAGCCCCGGGCCTGGCCCCAATCCAGGCTGCCCTGGCCACGCTGGAGCACACCTTCCCCCTGGTCCTGCTGACGGAGCACATGGACGAATCGCTGGTGCTCCTGCGCGATGCCCTCTGCTGGGGAGAGGAGGACGTCCTGGCCTTCCGCCACAACTTCCGCAGCCCTGAGTCCGTCCGCCCACTGGCGCCCGTGGAGGCTGCCCGACTCCAGGCCTGGAACAACCTGGACTGGCACCTCTACACTCACTTTAACCGCAGCTTCTGGGAGCGTGCAGAGCGCTTTGGCCGTGCACGCCTGGCCCGGGAGGTGGATGCCCTGCGGCAGCGGCGAGCAGAGCGGATGCAGCAGTGCCTGTGGGGAGGGGGCCCTCTGGAGGCGGGGCAGATTGCGGACGAGCGCATCCGTCCCTTCCAGTTTGGGCAGGCCCCCATCCTGGGCTATGTCCTGAGGCCCAGCCTGGACCCCGAATGGCAGGCGCTGTGCCAGCGCATGGTGACTCCCGAGCTCCAGTACAAGGACCTTCTGGATGCCAAACAGTTTCCTCCGCCCCCCCAGGGCAACGGCTCTCAAGCCGGCGGGGTGAGGTAGCAGTGGCAAGCGGAAGGGGGTGCAAAAAGGCCAACTGGCCCCCAACAGGCTTGGCATGGGCTGGGCGCTGAAGGCACAGAGGACCTGAGCTGCCACGAAAAATCTCATTCTGCCCACATTTCTGGGATTCCCAGAAGAAGCTCCCTCTGGATGTTGGGAGATTCAGGTGGAAGGAAGGGCTTCTTTGTAGAACTATAGTGTTGGAAGGGACCCTAAGGGTCATCCAGTCCAACCCTGGCAATACAGGAATCATCCGTGGCAGATGACCATCCGACCTCTACGCAGAAACCACCAAAGGAGAGGAGGGACTTTATGCAGCCCATCAATGGCAAAAAATAAAATAAATAAAATAAAATAAAAAAACAATTCCTTCCAGTAGTACCTTAGAGACCAACTAAGTTAGTTATTGGTATGAGCTTTCGTGTGCATGCACACTTCTTCAGATACGAAAGCTCATACCAGTAACTAACTTAGTTGGTCTCTAAGGTGCTACTGGAAGGAATTGTTATTTTATTTTATTTTATTTTATTTTATTTTATTTTATTTTATTTATTTTGTTTTGTTTTGTTTCGACTACGGCAGACCAACACAGCTCCCTACCTGTACCTACATCAATGGCATAGCATGGGTTGCCAGCGCCCAGGGCAAGGCAAGTATTTTGCACCTGGGGCAGTTGCCCTGGTAGCACCCCCACATGCTATGCCACTACAGCCCATAGTTAAATGTGGCCACTGCTGGGTCATCAGCTTCAAGAGGCCTTCCTGTCAGTGAGGACGGAATGAAAAGTGGACCCGACAATGTCTTTTCAGGCACAACTCAAGAGCAGCCGCTGGATCCTGCCGTGTGACTCAGCTCGGCATCCTCAGCCAGGCCTGACTTTGCACAAGGAAGTGGGGTCCTGCATTGGGGGGGGGGAACCCCACACCTCTTGACCTGGGACTCAGCCACAGTGGGCCTGAGTGACACTTTGCAGGGCCAGCCTGCTGACATGGGAGCCTCAAAGTCCCAGGTTCATTTTGTTGCTTTGGCCGCAGACTCATGATGGGAAGGAGATGGGGTCTCTCTCTCCCCCCTCCCCATCCATAGTCTGCAATGGAAGACTAACGATACTGCCCCATTCACCTTGTAGGACTTCTGTGTGGAGCACAGAAGCAACTCACTTGAAGGGCTTTAAACACTTGTGGGGTGTGTGGAGGGAAGCAGCTTAAATTGGTGCTGGTTAGAGGGCAGAGCCAGGCATGCTCTGGCCATGGGGGGGCTCTTTGGCTGGGGGCTGAGGCTGGTCCTGCAGGTGGGGTGGGGGGAGGGCATGTCTTTCCTGGGAGCCAGAAGTGTTCATGGGCCCCAGCATGCCCCAAAGGGCTGGTGACAGATGCCCACCTGGTCCTATATGCCAAGGCAGGAGTGCCAACTTGGCCCTATGATCATGGGTTCCCAGGGCCATGGGTGCCATGCAGCATGCAGGGCCCTGGCACCAAAATTGGTGGGTGCCCAGCCCCTTTGTGGGGAATTTTGTGGGTGCTTGGGCACCCAGGCCTCAGGGAGTCCCAAGACATCCTTTGGAGGCGAGAGGCTGCACATCAGCAGGTAGTCCTTTGGCCTTTTAGGCTCCAGCTGCCATCAGCCCCAGCCTTCATCCAGGCAGTGACCTCAAGACACGTTGGACTACAGCTCCCATGATGGGAGTTATAGTTCAAAATGTCTGGAAGGCACCAGAGTGACCAAGGCTGCTCCCTTCTCTCCATAGCCAAGGAGGCCACATACAAAGAGCTGCTAGCTGGGCTGGAGGGAGAGGAAGACCCTCAACCCAACCTCCCCCACCCAAGCCGCCATTGATCAGTTTCGATTGGGGACTGTGGAGCTTCTTCCCACCAGCGGTGGGCACTGTTGGGCTCTTCCTCCCAGCACTTATGACACGGCTGGATCCACAGATCCCACCACAAGGCAGTTTAGGGCTTGGTGTTTGTTGCTTTCTTTTTCAAGGATGTTACTCTTAACCATTTTTTTTAAGGGAGAAAATCCTTTTTTGTTTCTTTTTGTTCCTTGTTCAAAAGATTGAAATGCTATTGGCTGCTTGGTGTGCTCCACGTTTCATCTTCTTTCCATCCTTCCTGCCTGCATTTCTGGAGTTGCTCAGCAGTGACCTGGAGTTTGTTTGTTGATTATTACTTACTGCATCTGTATTCCTAGAATCAGAGTTGGAAGGGACCCCAAGGGTCATCTAGCCCCACCCTTTGCAATGCAGGAATCTCATCTCAGGCATCCCTGACAGGTGGCCACTCCAAGGAGCCCAAGGGGTGTACAACCCCCCTGTGAGGGAGGCCGAAAGGCAGGGACACCCAGGGAGCATCATGGCTAGGCTTGCCCATTCCTGACAGGTCCTGGTTTCCGGGTGCAAAAATGGTGTCAGGGGGGAATTTTGCTGAATTGGCAAAATGTCAGGGCAAACACAGGTGTATGGCAACGTGATGGTAAAAGCAGCAGAAGCTCCAAAAGTTAAATCCAGACAAATGGGACTATGGGGTGCGGTGCTCATCTCACTTCAGGCCGAGGGACGAGGCTGGCACTGGTCTAAACCACTGCGCCTCTTGGGCTTGCCAATCAGAAGGTCCAGAAAGTTTGCAGTTCGAATCCACATGACGGGGTGAGCTCCCATTGCTTTGTCCCAGCAGCTCATGCACTGTATATATTCCATCAGGAGCGCACCTGCACCGGGTCCTTGAGATGCCCGACTGGGCCACAGCTGCACTTGCCTTAGTTGCCTCAGACACGTCAGCCGGCCCAAGCTGCTGCAGCCAGACTGCTGACCAGGGCTGGTTACTGGGTTGCCACAGTCCCAATGGCCACCGGTCTACAGTTTTTCCAGGCACAAGTCAAAGTGCTGCTTTTGACCTAAATAGCTCTACACAGCTGAAGAGCAGGCTGTCTGAAAGACCCTATTCCCCATGGGAACCTGCCCTGGTTTTGAGATCTTCCAGGAAGACCCTTTTCCTGCTCCTGCCACCCTCAAGGCACCCTTGGTGGGGACTTGGCAGGTGGCTTTGTTATGGTGGCTGCTGCCAGATAACTTTGGAACTCCCTCCCTAGAGAAGCCAGACTGGCTCCCTCCTTGTCCTTCTGCTGGCAGGTGAAGACCTTGTTCCAACAGGCTTTGGATAAATGGCTGCTTTTAATGAAACAGCTGGTGCTATGCAGTTCTCATTGAGATTGTATGTTGTTAATAAACGTGTGTGTGGTACAGACACGCACATAAAAAGGCAGGGCGAAAATATTTTATCCTTTAGCTTTATTTTATCCTCATCATAAGGGATAAGGTTATTCTGATTTTAGAAGACATCCACAGAAGCCCCTTGACCTCTAATTGAGGGTGACAAAGTGTCCATTCCTTGGTCCTTTTGTGGCTGCTCTGCACACTCATATATTTTTGTTCCCTCACAAGTGAATGTGCATTTATGAATCTGTAAGCAACCCTAGAAAGGTGCAGAGCGTTAAGATGCAGAACAGCTCAGGTCATGAGAGCAGCAGGGCTTGAATGTAGGAGAGATGCAGTTTCCCTGCAAAGACCTGGGACTATCCAAAAGGTCTTTGGTGGGTCCTGGAAAGGTGCCCGGTGGAGCACCCTGGGAAGAGCATCCCACAATTTGGGTGGGGGTCACCCCCAGAATGCCAACCCCACCTGAGTGAGGGCTGGATAAGGGCACCTGAGGAAGCCCCATTGGACTAGGGCAATAGGAGAAGAGCCTTACAACACCTGGATGCGACCACCAGGATGCTTTGAATCAGGCATCCTGTGACCAGGCAGAGGGAAGCCCACCAGCAGGCCATGAGTGCGAAAGCTGCTCCAGGCAGGTGTCTTGCCAGCTCGAGTCAGGAAGAGCCTCTAGGCTCACTATTGCACCCCAGGATCTCTGCCTCTGAAAGTTGCCGCTCTGGGACCCCCTGCAACTCCCCGATCAAATCCTGGAGTTTTTATGCGGCAAATATTCTGGCATTCTGCCCCACCCCCCACCCCGCAGATGACCCTCCAGGGGGCAGAAGGCGTCCAGGAGCCTGTAGGAAGCGGAACTGCCCGCTAGGAATCCATCGCGAATGCGAGATCTCCTTTATTGCCGTTGTTTTGACCTTCACGATCATATCACCCGCAGAGGAACGCAATTATTAATACCTGCGTGGATGCAACGATGAGGCCAAATGCGTCTCTCCATTAAAATGCACCAGAAGAATACAGGAATGAGCTACGGTCGCAAAAAGGGGGATGTTGCAGAGACGCCCGGGAAACCAGTCCCACCCGGGGCCGCGCTCGCCTGCCCGCCTCCGGGGAGTCCGCGGCACCTGCTCAGAGACTCCAGCCCCGAGGCCGAGGGGCCCCGGAGGGGAGGGGCCGACAGAGCCAACGAGGAGGAGGAGGAGGGGAGCGCATCCCCTCTCCCCCCTCCCTCCTCCTCCTTCCTCTTTCTTTCATTCTCTCCCTTCCTCCTTCCTTCTTTCCTGGCTCGCTCCGCCCCGCCGCGCAGCACAGCCCGGCCTCCCCCCGCCCCCCCACCGCACCGGCGCCTCCCTCCCTCTCTCGCTCTTCCTTCTTGATCTTTGCCCACCCCACCCCCGCGCCGCCGAGATTCTGCCCCCCTTTCCCCATCTCTGCTCCGCATCTCTTCCACCTCCCTCGGAGGCGGATCCCCCTGCCCCTCCGAGCGTAACCCCCCCTCCCTCCCTTCTCTCCCTCCCCCTCCCCCTTCCTTGCTGATCTCTTCCCCCCCCCCCCCCCCGCGCCGGGAATCCGCCCTCCCTCCCCGCATCTGTGGGGCCCCCTCTCCTCCGCCCCCCTCGGATGTGGACCCCCCCCCCCGCACCTGCTATGGAGTCCCAGTGCGACTACTTCATGTATTTCCCGGCCGTGCCCTTCCCGGCGCGGGAGGTGCTGCTGGGCGAGCCCGGGCGTTACCGGGCGCTGCCGCGGCGCAACCACCTTTACCTGGGCGAGACGGTCCGCTTCCTGCTGGTGCTTCGCTGCCGGCCGGGGGGCGCCGGTGGGGAGGGTGGCGGGAGGGCGCCCTGGGGGGAGCTGGCCGGGTCCCTCTCTGCCCTGGCCAGCGTTAGCCCCGGGGCCAGCCTGGGCGGCGAGGCGACGCTGGGCGGAGAGCCCGAGCCGACCCGCGAAGACGACGAGGACACGGCCCCCGGGAGCCTCTTCCGCGACTGCCGGGCGCTGCTGACCCACGGCCAGGGGACCCCCGGGAGACCCGCCGCAGGAGTAAGGCCCGGAGCGGACGCGGGTGGCGGGGCGGTGAGGCGGAGTGCCTCGCGGGAGGAGGAATCTGGATCCGGCCCGCTGACGCTTCCCTCCCGGCCCGCGCAGGTGCCCATGGAAGAGCCCATCGTGTCCACGGACGAGGTCATCTTCCCCCTGACCATCTGCCTGGACAAGCTGCCCCCCACCACCGTCAAGGCCAAGGTGAGACCCGGGCAGGTACGGTGGGGCGGGGAAAGGAGAGGAGGAGGCGCCCCTGGGTGGACACCCCACTCCCACCCCACCAAACACCCACGGATCGTTCTTGCGCCCCCAGATCGTGGTGACGGTTTGGAAGCGGGACCAGGAGAAGGCGGAGGTGCGGGAGCGCGGCTACCTCAGCATCCTGCAGGATCGGGCCCCCTCGCAGACATTCCGGGAAGAGCAGGGGGCTTTCAAGGCGCAAGGTGAGCGCTCAAGACCCAGAACCCACTCCCCCCAGCACCTCTGAATTGAGAGGAGCGTGGGGGTCTCCTCCAAACACCCCCCTCTCTCCACCTGCCTTCCAAAAAATTCCTCTTAGGTGCATGGGGCGGGTATCACCCTCTGACCTTTGACCTCCTCCCTGCAGTGAGCACCATGCTGACCGTCCTGCCCCCTCCGGAGCTCAAGTGCCAACCCCTGAATGTGTCGGGGAAACACCTGACGGTACTAAAAGGTGCGTGGATGGGGGGAGCAGGGGGGCATTGGGGGAAATGTGGGGAGCAGCTGGGGCAGGGGCATGATGGGGGCAGGGGGCCTCTCCATCTTCCAGGGACCTGCCAATGGCCAGGCTCTGCCCTTTCCTGTGGATGGTGCCCCCCCCCCCCATATGTGTAAGCAGGGCTGGAGGACCAACATCCTCTCCCCACCAACTGGAGGGTCTCCAAGTGAAGGCTGGGTGCAGAGAACCTCTGGAGAGCTGAGCATCTGCAGACTCAGGCCCAAGGCTCAAACCCCACCTGGAGTCCAGCCTTCTCTTCTCACACTGTACCAGCCAAGCGTGAAAGGAGGGCCCATTCTAGGTTCCTCCTCACAAGATCACAGAGACCCATGCTGAATCAGGTCCAGGGGGCTCACCTAGGCAACACCCTGTCCTCACAGTGGCCAAATGCCCCTTGGAACCAGGAAATCCAGATAGACTGTCTCTGGACCTGGAGGTTCCATTGGATCATCAGAAGAAGCTGCTTGATCAAGCACACAGGTGTCCTGGAAAGTCCAGCTGATCATGGTCTCTCTCTCTCTCTCTCTCCACCCCCAACATTCCTGCTGTGATGATGGGGGCCGCCAGGCTGATGATCCAGGGACTCCCTTGGAGGAGTTGAACTCCTGACTAGAAGCCACCAGTAGCCCTCTCCTCCTCCATGAATGTGTCCAGTCCTTGCCATCCAGGTGGGCAGCCATTGCTGCCTCCTGTGGGAGGGAGTTCCATAGATTAATGATGCACGCCATCCTTTGCAACAGCACCTGTCTCTTTCGATCCCAGGACCTTTCCCCTGCCTTTAATCTTTTGCACACCCACCCTCTTTTCCCCCACCTCCAGTTTTGAACGCAGCCTCGCAGGAGGAGCTCTCTGTGTGGGATGTGCGGATCCTGCCCAATTTCAACACCAGTTACCTTCCTATGATGCCAGATGGGTCCGTCTTGCTGGTTGATGATGTCTGGTAAGGGAACAGTTCGTGGGAGGGCAGTCAGCTGGAGGTGGTGACCCCCCAATCTGCCATTGTGGCCTGGAAAGGCCTCCATTCGGGGGCTTTGGACCTTTGGTCCCCACCCTGCACTCAGGTCTCACCTGTGGCTCCTAGAAGCTGTCAGCAGGTGACAGCAGCCACACTCTGGGAGTGTCTTCGACTGGCCAGCTCAGACAGGTGAGGTTGGCTAATGGGTCTCAAACCCCCAGAGAGTTAGGGGCTTCCCCTGTGTGCGGCCAGGCTCTGGTGGATTGAGCAGATGGGATCAAGAAGGGGTTCAACGGTCAAGAAGACAGTTTCTGCTCCTGCTGTGGATGAAGAAGGTGAGGGGCAGGTGGGGCTCGTCCGTCTGGGAAGGGAGCCCCTCTAAGGGAAGGAAAACTCTGATCCTACACCTCTGCTGCCTTGCAGGATATTTGAGGGGGAAGAAATGGCTAAGGAGTAAATCCTATGCAAATCCAGAGTCCCTAAGATGCTTGGATGGCGCCTTGCCCTGGCTGAGGAAAAGGGGTGCTGGTGCCACGCCCCCGCAGGCAGCACACCACGTTCCTGGGCACGCGGGCAGCGTTCCACACCCCCAGGACCACTCCTTCTGGCAACTCCTGCAGCCCAGCTGGTGGCAAACATCTTGCTCTGCTTTCCTTTGGAGCCCGTCAGCCAGGCCAAGAAGGGGGTGTTGTCGTCTGGGAAGCCCAGGACCTCCAGACACACAGCCTTGGGGAGGTCACTTCAGTGCTGCTGACGCAGCTTACTCAGGATTGCAGAGGGTTGGGCTGGATGACCCTTGGGGACCCCTCCAAATTCTTCAGTCCTACAGTTCTACAGGGACGGGGCAGTTGGAGGGATGGAGGCAGGAGTCTTGGAAGGTGGGGGCCTCTTTCCTCCCCTGTTTACCCCTCTTTCTCCCCCTTTCTCTCCAGCCACCAGTCGGGGGAGGTGTCCATGGCCTCCTTCTCCCGGGTGCCCTCGGCCACAGCCTCCTGCCCCTGCTCCCTGCGGGCCCTGGAGGAGCAGAACTTCCTCTTCCAGCTGCAGGCCCCCGAGCAGCCCCCGCCAGACAGCGCCAAGGAGGTGAGGCTCTGCCCACCAGGCTGGGACCCACCCCACTGGCACCCGGTGGGGGGGGGATCGGGGGGGGTCTGCCTTGCTGCCAGGATTGCTGCCAGCTCCTCAAGGCAGACACTGGGGTGGGGCTAGAGCAGGGCTTCTCCAAGAAGCACCTCCCATTTTAGGGCAGGATAGGATAGTCTTGTATGAAGAAAATAAGGGGTTCTTTGGTCCAGTGGTCCATTCTTATTAAGTTTCGAATGCATTACACAAGCAATATGTTTACTGATGCCTTATCTATTCAGCAATCCTCTCCACAAGTTCTGGTGTTGGGGTGGAATAAAAGTATCTTCTGTCTCATTTATAAAGGAAAAGAAAGGAAGCAAAGTTCACCAAAAGCAGGTCTCCCTGCAGCGCGTTTCGTTCCCCTTCTGGGATGAGTGAGGCATTCTGATACAGCCCCATTCCAAATATTATTTAGCCAGACTTCAAGGGGGAATTCCATAAATTGTTGCCAGTTTCAGGCTAGTGTTAATTGCACTGCTGATTAAAAAAATATATCAATTTCTGCTTTGACAGTTATTGTTTAAATTTGAGCCTAATGACAACAAGGCAAGAGCTGAATTGGAAAACATTTATTTATTTATTTATTTATTTATTTATTTATTTATTTATTTATTTATTTGCAGAATATAGATAGGTATATTTTCAAAACAAGAGTAAGGCTTTTGTGTTGACGAGATGAAAGTTTGTCCACCTTAAATTAGACCTCATATAAATGAGAAACATGGGCAGTTTCTCTGTTGCCAAAACATGAGAACTGCAACACGGGAGCATGCCTCTGGGCTCTTGTGGGATATACGACCAGAAACAGTATCCCAACCTCTCTTCGAGAGCACTGGCTGTTCTTCAACTCTGAGAAATATGAAAGATCAGAGAAGAGAAAGGCGTCTTTGTGTCAGGGAGGAGAGGAGGGCTTCTTTGTCTCAAATTAGGCCTAATATAAATGAGATTGCCCAGCAAAGGCAGGCTCACGCCTCGCACTGACTTTGTATACCTCCTGAAGGTACAGATGGAATAGACTCATTTATAAATATATTTTGGGAAGGATGCATGTATTTTCTCTAGCTCCATTGCTTTATGCTTTCTAGGTGTCCCGTCATCACACTACAAAGTAGTTGCCTGGAGCTGCTTCTTTTTGTATTTCTTATCCATAAAAAAATCAGTGCAGTGCAAGAACATTTTTGTTCTGAACATCTGACCCAGAGAAAGAAGTCTGAGAGCCATTGGACTAGATGTCCCTTGGGAATCCCTTCCTTCTGGGATTCTGAGGGAGGGGCCATGGGGGGAGAGGCGGGATGTGCTGCATGGGGTGGGCAGCCAATCATTTCCTGCCTGCCAATCATTTTAAGGGGTGAAACTTAATTTTTGCAGCGAGGGGTCTTAAAAATATATTTGGGTGCGAGGAATCCATATCTGCTATTATTTTAGGGAGATTGGACGACAGTTAGCTTGGTAAGTCTATATTTGATTAAGAAGCACATAAACTGTTCTCAGAAAACCAAATAATTTTAATTTTGACTTCTGAAAGGTAGGCAACAGGTAATATAAAATATGCAATGCATACTATATAAATAAAAGTAATAATTTTAGTATATAATATAACTGCAAGTACTTGACACTCATTTTTAATTATATCTAGGGCATTTTACATGTTTTACTAACCAAGCAGAACTAAATTGCTTTAATTTAAGCAAAATATCTCTTGAATTCCTAAGTCCTGTCACAACTTTTTAGTGCCCCTCATTTTTGGAAGTTGCAAGTTGAAAAATGCAGCATGCCCTCCTGATTTGGTTGAGATTCCTGCCTTGCAGAGGGTTGGACTGGATGACCCTTGGGGTCCCTTCCAACTTGACCATCCTATGGCTCTCTGGTTTAATTGCAGGGCCTGGAAGTCCCTCTCATCGCTGTGGTCCAGTGGTCAACCCCAAAGCTGCCTTTCACCGCCAGCATCTACACCCACTACAGGTAAGGGACCTTGAAAAGAGGATCAGACATGATATCAAAGCAGAAAAGAAAGTCAAATATTTGGGAGTGTGGTTCGACCCAGAAACTTGAACCTATTTCAAGTTAAGTATGTTGGGTTGAAATTTTAAAAAGACCTCGAAAAGTTTTCCTCACCCCTCCCTGATTTATTAAAAATAAATAAATAAATAAAAAGACCTTGAGAAATGGAACTGAAGGAAGCTTTCATTTCTAGGGAGAATATCTGCGATCAAAATGAACTTTCTCTCCAAGATGCTTTTTCTGTTTCAGGCCTTCCAGTATTTAGTGGCACTCACTGCTTAAAGCAATGGAAAAAGGATGTAGCTAATTTAATCTGGCAGGGGGGAAAGCCCTGGACTAAATATGAAATTTTAATTGACATAAAGAATAGGGGGTGTGGATTTGGGCTCCCAGACTTGAAAATGTATTATGAAGAGGCTTGTTTATGTTGGATGAAAGAGTGGGTAGAGTTGAAAAACACAAATGTTCTGGACCTTGAAGGATTCATCCTGATGTATGGATGGCACACTTGCCTGTGCTATGACAAAGCCAAAGTTCACAAGAGAGTTCATAATCACGTGATAAAGAATAATCTATATAACGTGTGGGTGAGATATAAAGAGCTCCTAGAAAGGAAGACCCCCTGGTGGATCTCCCCTATGGAGACAGTTGCAGTTAAAAAACTAAAGCTGAGTAAGAATTGGGGTACATACAGGGACCTCCTTGAAATCAAAGAGGACTCTATAGGACTTTAAAAAACAAAAGAGGAGCAAAGCTGGATTCCAGACTGGTTCCAGTACTTTCAAATGCACTAGGACTTTAGGAAAGATAATGACAAAGGGGTTTTTTTGGAAGGGAAAGAATTCAGGAAAGCAGTATTGGGAAATAATAAAAAACTAATATCTAGACTTTATCAAATTTTACTGGAATGGGAGATCAAAGACGAGATGGTCAAGGAAGTAATGATACACTGGGCTATTGATACTGGACACAGCATTGAAACATTGAAATTTCAGCCTGGGAGAAGCTATGGAACAAAACTATTAATATTTCGGCTTGCTACCTGATAAAAGAAAATATGCTGTACAGGTGGTACCTGACCCCCAGTAATCTTGCTAGTTTTACAGATGAGGGTCTAACCTCTGCTGGGAATACTCAGAGGTTGAGGAATCCTTTATCCATATGTGAGGGCAGTGTAAACTTGCCCCAAAGGTCTGGGGGATAGTCTATGCCAGCTTATAAAAATTCTCCAGATCACGTTTCCAAAAAACCCAGAAGCTTTTCTACTGATCCCTACAAAGGTTCATAACCTATTCCTCTATGTGACAGCTGCAGCCAGACTAGCTAGAATATGCCAGAAGTTGGAAAGGAAAAGAAATTCCAGCTAAAGAACAATGGCTGCAGAAACTAATAGAATTTGCGGAACTCGCAAATCTCACAGCCAAAATAAAAAACCAAGATGGGGGGGGGGGGGAAACAAAGGGTTGGGAGAGCTTTGGGAAATATTTAAAAAAATATGATGCTAAAATCAATCTACAAGTAGGGGGTGTATAAACAATAAATATAATGAAGGACTACAAGGAGAAAACTAGGGTGGAGTTACAAAACAATATGCAGCCAAAACTAGGTTTATTAAGAATGCCATGGAAGGGAAGGTTGGGAAGTCTGTACAAAACCTCCATATGATGGTTAAAAAAAGAGGATCAGGCATAGTCCTGCAAGAAGAGAGGGAAATACAGGGCTACTGGACTTGGTCACGTCACAGAGTGACAGCAGCAAAGGGGGGCCAGGCCCACCCGCAATTGGCTGGACCTCCACCCACTTCGTCCACAAGGTGTTTCTCTCAGTCATGCAGAAATCTTGAGCTGCGATTCCTGCCCTGCCAGGGATGGGTGGGCTAGATGGCCCTTGGGGTTCCTCTTAACTCCATGAGGACGATGGACGCTGCCTCCCCGCTGCTGGCTGCCCATCTTGCTACTCACGTTCCCAGGGACAAAGGGGACCTGGCCCCCCAGGTGGGGTGGGGTGGGGCAGGACCCTGCCCCTCCCTGCCCTGACACTCAGCACAGCTTCCCTTCCTCCCTTAAGCTGCTAAATGCTTTGAATGTGTGATTCTTTCTTATGTTTTTATATGTTCTGGAAGCCCAGCCAGATGGGTGCCGTATTCTTCTTCTTCTTCTTCTTCTTCTTCTTCTTCTTCTTCCTCTTCCTCTTCCTCTTCCTCTTCCTCTTCTTCTTCTTAGGCTCCCCAGCATCCGCCTGGCCCGCCCCCGATTCGTCATGACAGCCGAGTGCGAGTCTCCGGTCGCCCTTCACCGCCGCTTCACCGTCACCTACACCCTCATCAACAACCTGCAGGACTTCCTGGCTGTGCGTCTGGTGTGGACTCCAGAGAGTGCGGCTGCTGGTGAGGGCATGGTGGGCTGGGCTGGATGACCTTTGGTGGCCCCCACCCAGCCCAACCATTCCATAATTCTATGGCAGTCACTCCTTCCTTGGAGGATCGCCATCTGTCAGGCATTCTTTTGTGACCCTTGGGGTCTAGGGTTCCATGATTCTTCCCTCCTGTTTTGGGGAGCAGGGAAGGAGGGCAGTGGAGGAGGCTGGCAGGGCTTCTCTGCGATCCCTAGATGACCCTGAGTTTCCATGATTCTATGAGTCCTGCCTGGAAATACTTTCTTGGAAGGTCTTTAGGGAGATGCTGGGGAGCCATTTCTCAGGGATTCTTTAGCATTGGACTAGATGACCATTGGGGATCCCTTCCAACTCTACGGTTCCTTGGCGCTCTTGGAGCTGGAGCATGAGGAAGTGGGTGACCAAGAGCTCCTGGGCCATGCTCACGGGGAACAGAGCCTCCCAGCTCAGGGACAGTCTCCCCGCAAAAGCGGGAGCTGGTGGCTCTCGCTTGTGGGCTCCTCTGAGGCACCTCAGGTGGGACAAGGCTGCTGCCCTTTCATTTCCTGACACCCCCCAGGCAAGAAGCTGTCCTGCGAGGAACGGCGCGCCATCCAGGACGCCCAGGATGCCATCGTCTGCCACACACCGCTCAACAACTTGGGGTTCTCCCGGAAGGGCAGCGCCCGGACTTTCTGCGTCACCTTCCAGGCACTGCGTGCCGGGTTGTACGAGGTAAGAAGCCCCTGTTGCCAGCACATGCTCCCATCCGGGCTCTGGGACTTCTTTCTGCAGGGGGGGGGGCTGGGCTGCATGGCCCTTGGGGGATTCTTGACAATGCTGTGGTTGAATGCGGGCAGATTTGGGAAAGGTAAAAGAAAGACTTCTCTGCACAGCACAGTTAACCTGTGGAACTCCCTCCCACAAGAGGGATGGCATTAAGAGAGGATGGACTTTCCTTCATCTGTCCCAAATCTTCCCAGGGGCTGGTAGCTGTCACAGCCCCCTCCCTGAATCTGCCCAACCCTCTGTTAAAGCCATCCAAGTGGATGTCCAGTGCTGCTTCCCGTGGCAGTGAGTTCCAGAGTTCGACTCTTGCAAGGTGGCCCCAGTTGCTGGAAACCACAGGCAGGGAGAGAGTGGTTATTGCACTTGGATTTTGCTTGCGGGAATCTCACAATGGGCGTCAGGTTGGCCACTGAGAGAAGACGCTGCCTGGTCATCTCTCATGGCTGCTTGAGCTGAGATTCCTGCATTGCAGGGGGTTGGACTAGAGGACCCTCAGGGTCCCTTTCAGCCCTAGAACACTATGGTTCCAAGGGTCTGTGACTGGATGGGCCCCTTTGGCCCAGCAGGCCCTTCTGATGTCCTTCTGGCAGAGTGGAGATGGGATTGTGGGGCTCTGAAGAGGACCTTGCTGGTGTCTGTGCTCAGGGTGGTGCTGATGGGCAGCCAAGCCCTTCCTTCTGGACCTGCTGAGTTGCAGGGAGATGGACTGGATGACCCTCAGAGCTCCCTCCCAACTCTACAGTCCACTGCTATTGGGAAGCAGCAGCAGCTGCTGCCCTCCTGGCCTCCCGCTCTGTTTGACACTGCCCAGCTGCAGAAGGAATGGACCTCTTTCTCTTTCTCGTTCTCTGCTCCCCGGAAGCTCTCCCAGCACATGAAGCTGAAGCTGCAGTTCACCGCCAGCGTCTCGAACCCACCTCCCGAGGCCCGGCCTGTCTCCCGCAAGAGCAGCCCAGGCAGCCCGGCTGTCCGGGAGCTGGTGGAGCGTCACCAGGCCAGCCTGGGCCGCTCGCAGAGCTTCTCCCACCAGCAGCCGGCCAGGGGCCACCTCATGAGGTGGGTGCAGGGGGTTCGGCTAGATGGCCCTGTGGGGTCCCTTCCAATTCTACAATCCATGATTCTCACTCTTTCAGGGAACAGGAAGGGAGGGTAATGAAGGAGGCTGACTGAAGGGGCAGGACTCCGGGGGTTGGGCTAGATGACCACTGGGCTGGATGACCACTGGGAGCAACACTCCAGTTCTGGGTCCTCCTCTTTGGGGACCCGGGAGGAAGGATAATGGAGGAGGGTGGGCTGAAGGGGGCAGACAAGAGAAGCAGGGCTCCTGGGTTCTCCTGGGGGTCTGCCAAGCCCCCCCCTGCCCCCCCACTGAGGCCTCTCTTTCTCTCCCCCACCCACAGGTCCGGCAGTGTCATGGAGCGCAGAGCAATCACTCCCCCCGTGGGCTCCCCTGTGGGGCGCCCCCTCTACCTGCCCCCCGACAAGGCTGCCCTTTCCCTGGACAAGATTGCCAAGCGGGAGTGCAAGGTGCTGGTGGTGGCCCCTGTCACGTGAGGTGGGGGGCAGAGACCCCACCCCCTTTCCCTGCTCTCCTCCAAAAGGGAGACGCTGCCTCCTGCCTTGCAAGGGAACAAACCTCCTGCCTCCCCCGCGCCCAAACCTGCAAACGCCCCAGTGCTGCCCCCCATGGAATAAAAGCCGCGCATGTGACCCCCCCCCCGGAAAAATCTCAGCACACCCAATAAATGTGGGGGGACCTTCCACTTCTCTCTGCTCTTCCCTTTCCCTTGCGGGGGCTCAGAGCTGCAGCCCCCCCCCATGAGACAACCCCCTCACTGTGCCATCTCCCACTCTCCTTCTGGGGTTTTTGGCTGCTCCCCCTCCCCACATTTGCTCCTTCAAAATGGGGGACACATACCCCCAATCTCTTTGACTTCGTCCTCCATGGTGTGTGCAAATGAGGCCAAGCATGTGGGGGGGGGGCAGCTCCCCCAATTGCCCCATGCTGAGGATCAGGAATCAGCTGCTGCTGCTAAACCTTGGAGTTTGACGGTACACCCACTGGACAGCTGCATTGCAGAGGGTTGGACTAGATGACCCTCGGGGTACCTCCCAACGCGACAGCTCTATGGTTATGGGACGAATCTGTGCTGCCCCCTGCTGGTGGAGGGGTACCTTTGCTGCTGCGGATCTTCTGGATCACACTGGATTGTGCCACTTCTGAGGACTGGGAAGGGGGCAGATTTCTCTTACAGCCCACCCCATTTCACACTGGCAGCTGCTACATCCACGGGAGAGGGGTGGGCAGGCCTCCCCCCCAGCCCCTCCTGCCATCTCAGGCCAAAGGGCCCCATTCCATTGCACTTTATTTAATTTTTATGTTATTTATATATTTTTTATTATTATTTGCCTCCAAAGCATCTCCGACTCCACGTTGTGTGTTTTGCAAATAAACTGCGCTGGCTGGTGGAGAGCGTTGGTGTGTTTTTGGGGGTGTTGCAGGAGTGGGGAGAGACACTCCTCCAAGGAAGGACGTCTAGCGGACGCCCAAGGAAGCTGGACGCCGGATGATTCAGGACAGATGAGAAAAAGCCCTTCTTCGCACCGTAGAGTTAAACTGCGGAACTCCCTCCTGCAGGAGGCCATGGTGACCTCCAACTTGGAGAGCTTTAAAAGAGGAGGAAACAAATTTGGGGGGGAGGAGAGAGCTGGCGGGGCTCCTGGCCAGGATGTTCTGCCTCCACAGTTGGAGAGAAGGCGGCTTCTGAAGGGCACTTGCTGGAGACCACGGGACGGGAGAGGCTCTTGGGCGCCGAGGAGCTGGAAGCTGCGAGCTCCGGCCGGCCTGCCGTGCAGCTGCTCCGCCCACTGAGCCGCGCTGCCCTTCCCCTCGGCCTGAGCGAGAAAGCGGGCACCTCGAGGGGGGCCCCTAGAAAGGCCTCCTGTCCCCTCGGGAGGGCGGGGGGGTCCGGGGGGGTTGGGGGCGAGCTCCTCCTCGCCTCCGAAGACCCAGGGAGGGAGGGAGGGAGCCTCCCCCCGGGCGGCCACTTCCCCCAGCAAAGCCTCTTCCGCCCAAACGCATCGCCAGACGCTACTTCCGACGGAAGCGACCGGCAGTCGTTCTCGGTCCCCCTGGCGGACTAGAGGGGGGGAGTGCCACTCTAGTCCTCCGAAGCGTCTCTATGGCGAAGGCCGGCGGCTTGGGGGGAGGCGCTCGGGCGGCGCTGGGCCGGCCCGGGGGCGGGGCTCCTCTGGCCTTTTCCCTTGAGTGGGGGCGGGAAGGAGGAGCGAGGAGGATCCAGGAAGGGAAGGGAGAGGGAGGGAGAGAGAAGTGGCCTCGTGAGCCCGGACGAGGAGGAACCAAATCGCTTTCTGTGCCGCGGAAGAAGCCGCTGAGGGAGCGCGGCGAGGCGGACGGGGGCTCCTCGTGTTCCAGATGAGGAGGCCGAAGAGGAAGGGAGCAGCCCCGTTGTCGTCCTCTCCGCCAAGGCCGCGGGAGAGGGCTGGGGGCCGGAGGGGAGCGCGGCCTTGGCCCGCCCTGGGCGCCCGGAGCCGGGGAGGCGAGAGGCAGAGCGGCCGCCCGATTCTGCCGTCCCACAAAGTCTTCCACTCTGGACCGCCAAGCCGGACTGAAGACTTGGGGGGTGCCTGCCTGGAGCAGATGGAAAAGCATTTCAAAAAGAGAGGAAGTTCTTCCAGATGAATCTCCTGTCACACCATCCTAGTGTTGGAAGGAAGCCCAAGGCTCATCTAGTCTAACCTGAATCCATTGGTGGTTTGGGTCCTGCCCTCCGGAGCCCTTGAGATACTTGAAGGTGGCTCTCATCTCTCCTCCCAGTCTCCTCTTTCCCAGGCTAAACATCCCCAGCTCCCTGGCCTGGCTTCCAGACCTTCATCATCTTGGCTGCCCTGCTCTGCACATGTTCCAGCTTGTCAACAGCCTTGAGCTTGATCTGGACACTAGACTTCGGATGATGCAGCCTGAAAGAGCAGTAGCTTTTTTAATGCTGCTGCATCACACTGCCTAGAGCAGGGGTCAGCAAACTTCTCCAGCAGAGGGCCGGTCCACTGTCCCTCAGACCTTGTGGGGGCCGGACTATATTTTTTTTGGGGGGGGGATGAACAAATTCCTATGCCCCATAAATAACTCAGAGAGGCATTTTAAATAAAAGCACACATTTTACTCATGTAAAAACACACTGATTCCCAGAATGTCCATGGGCCAGATTTAGAAGGCGACTGGGCCGGATCCGGCCCACGGGCCTTAGTTTGCCTATCCATAGCCAAGAGAGTACCCCCAAATAAAGCACCTCTGAGTGTGTGCAGAGTGACTGAGGTTCCTCCTTGACTCCTGCTTTGGAGAGAAGATGCAGAGTGGGAAGAGAGGGTGAGCTTTTTGTAAAGAGAAGACAGCTGCATGCCTAGAGAGGATAGGAAATGAAGGCAGTGGGGTGGAACAAGGTCCTCCAGAGCAAAAGTCCCTCGTTCCGAGGCCCTTCCTCACCCTGTTCAAGTGCTGTATCAGTGATGCCTCCAGGGACCTGGTGAGTCTGTCTTCTTCTGACCCAGTGCTGAAGGGGAGGGTGCAGGGGACCTGTTCAGCTAATCCCTGGAGGGACCCCCTACAACCCCCAAATCAGGGAGCAGAGGTTCCTCCCTGTCTGCTGTTCCTTTGGATCCATGTACCGCTTGCCACTTTATGGAGTGGTCTTTGGTTGGGAAGAAGAGGGCATGCAAACAAACCCCCATTTAGATGTCACATTTATCAACAGAGCCAGGCAGAAATATTTGGACATAAAATATATATAAAAACGACAATCTGACCTCTGCAGTAAATCAAGAAAGACTGTTGGAAGATGGAGGGGGGGGTGGTTGCTTCTGCATGCGGTGCACTGTGGAAACTATGGAACTCCTTCCCACAGGAGGCAGGGGTGGTCACCAACCGAGATGGCTTTCAAAAGGGGACGAGGCCAATTCATGCAGGAGACAGAAGTCTGCCTAGGCTCCTTCGTGCCCTTGTCAGCCGTGACAGCGGCGCCTGGATGTCTGCCCAGAAGGGAAAGGGGCCCTCGGGCTGCAGAAGCTCCTGCCCTCTGCCCTAGTCCCACACCAGCCTCCCCCCACCTGACGCTGACCAGGAGCTTTGGACTACAACTCTCGCCTGCCCACTGCATTTTGGACCAGTTCCCCAGTCATCATAGAATCATCATATTATTGCATAGAATAAATAATTCTTGTTATTATTTTCAATTACCCACCTAAAGTTCACAGGGCAGATGACAACAGAGAAGCACAATATTAAAGAACAGTTCAAAACAGCTGGGGAAATGGTGGAGAGAAGGGTGAATTGGGTGTGCTCGGCTAGCCAAGGGTTAAAAGAAATGGGTGCTGCCTTCCTAGAGAGGACAGGTATTAAAAAGGGGGGTGTCAGGTCCTCCAGAGAAAAAGCCCCTCCCTCCCCAGTCTTTGCGTGCAAGTGGAGGGGGCTCTTGGCTCGGCTAGGCATCTTCTGAGATCTGGTGGTGAGTCTCCCTTCTCTTCTCCGGGGATCACAAGGCTGCGGGGGGGGGGGGACACCCTCAAATCCAGGGCCGGATTAAACCTGGCGACGGAGGCCTCTCGGTAGTCGAAATCTCCAGGGCCCCTCGCAGATTATTCTGAAGTTTCTGCCTCGCGTTGATTGTCATTTTCTTTCCAGATCAAATCAATGCTCTTTTGATCCATGGTTGTGGGGCCCTAAAAGGCGTGGGGCCCCTAGAGCGGGGCCTACTCTGCCTATTTGGTAGATTCGGCGCTCCTGCCCCATCCCTCTCTGCAAAGCCTCGGAGGGCCCGGCTGGCCGGAGTCTGCAGCAACTGTATCCTTTGGGGGAGAGGGAAAGAGCAGATCTCAAAAGCCCGTCAAACTGAGAATCAACAGAGGTTGAAGCCGGACCCAAATATACGCCAAAGATAAAAGCAAAAGCCTGACCTAAGGAATAAAGAAAGAGTGACCTTCCCTCTGTCCTTGGTTGAGCTGGGTGGGGAACTGGGATATTCGGATATGGAGATAGGAGAGCAGACACTCTGCACATGCTCAGAGGCACCGTGGAGGTGAATTGGGGGGGAGGACCACCCATGTGCTTCCTTTACATCCTCCTTCCATCAGGTTTTGGGAGAGAACAAAGCACATTCCAAACAGACATAAGCAAAGGTCTCTCTCTTCCCACAGCCTTTCTCTGGAGCCGTTTTCTCTCCCTTCAGGAGAGTCAGAGAAAACAAAAGACTCAGTCACCACCCTGCCAAGATGGGGAATTTGCTCTTCAATAGCCTCTCATGGGATCTAAGGTCACTCCCCGGCTGCTAGAGAACAATAACCAGTTAATTATCAACTAGTTAAAGCTCAAGAGACTGCTCTTCTTGCTTGTCTGAAGTCAATGGAATCTTCCAGTTAAACCCTTTCACCATATTATTATTATTATTATTATTATTATTATTATTATTATTATTTCTTCAATTTATATACCACCTTTTATCAAAAGATCTCAGGGTGCTGTACAACATTAAATAATCATGACAGAACATCAATGATAAAAACATAATAAGAACTTAGTAAAAAGCATACTGACAAATAGCCTAATAATAAAATAGTCGTCATCGTAAGAGTTCTCTCCCCCATACTGTTACAAGCCATAGATTATTTAATAGCCAAAGGTCTGGGTAAAGAGGAATGTTTTTGCCTGGCACTTGAAGATATGTAATGAGGGTGCCAGACAAGCCTCTCTGGGGAGAGCATTCCACAGTTGGGAGCCACCACACAAAAGGCTTGTTCTCTTCTTGGCAGTACACAGACATTCCCATTTCAGTGTGAATTAAATCAGTTAGGCTTAACATCACCATGAAAGGCAGGAGAGGCCCTGCTGGAAAGGTAGCCCACAGGGTGGTGTGGAAAGCAGTGGCATAGCGGAGGGGCCATGGTCCCAGGCGCAGAATCTGGAGAGGGGGGGAACCAGGCCTTCCCCAACCAAGGAACTGGCATTAGGGTGCCCTCTTGGCCCCAAGTGGAGCCCCCAGAGGGAAGCCATTAAGGCTCCCAGCCTGTCTCTGGGGTGTGTGGCAAACAGGCTGTTTGACCTGGCTGAAATAAAACCTAGTTTTGCTCCTGTCTTGAAGAAAAAGCAGGTATGGCAATGCTATGAATAGAAAGCGAAGCAAGCCCATTATCTGGCTGCTGCTTTTTGAACCATTTCCCAAGTTGTCTTCAAGAGCAGCTCCACCCAGAGGGCATTGCAATGATCCCTTAGCATAGGAGTATCCCAAGCATATATGGCTGGGGGGGGGGGGGTTAAGGTCTGTTGTTGTTGTTGTTGTTGTTAGCCTGCCTCTCACTCTAAGTTCCCAGGGCAGGTAACAACATTAAAACACAACATTAAAACAGCTTTAAAAAAGCTTAACAATCACAGAAAGAAGGTGAGTCCTGCTCTGCTTGCTTTTAAATGCTGTGTTTTGGCTTCACCCACTTGGCCCTCAAGGAGTTGGGCAGATCAGGATCTGGCCCTCAGAATAAAGAAAGGGGAACCCCATCCCAGGAGTCTTTCTTGAGAAGGTTGGAGGTTCCAAGTGCTAAAAAATGAGACGCAAGCAGAAAAAACATGCCCTGAAGTCAGAGTGGGAGGAAGAGCAACTCTTGAAAATCCCTTGGTTAGCACCCCCACAAATGACTTACACATCACTCATAGTTCTGACTTCCTTCCTTGACTGAAAACATTGCAAGGTAGAAGCAATCAGGCTGTTTCAACTCACAGAAATCCCTTCTATTGCCTGCACATTTTTTATGGTCATTTTCCGTACGGGAGGTCTAGAGGATTACTTTTCCTTCCTTTCTTTATTAAAGAAAGCTCAGAGCCTGGACTGTGGTGCGATCCAGTCCTGGTTCCTAGCAAAACTCATCCACACTTGCTCAGTAAACCTTTCTCTTCTCCGAACTGTGTGACAATTTTATAATGGAACAATATATTTGCTTTTTAGAAGTTGCTGGCAGCTCTAATTCAGACTGTCAGACAGAACATGACGAAAGGAAAAACAGATTCCTTGAGATCTCTGGAGGACTTCCTAGGAGCAGAGCTGGATAAGCAAAATTCAGCTGGTCCTGAAGCAGGAGGAGCCCATGCCATTGGCACTGGGAGAAGTGGGGGATTCTGGGAAAACTCTGTGCAGCAGGTCCTGAGAGAAGAGGACACCCTCCGCTCAGATGTGCAGAGCCGGCAGTTCAGGCAGTTCTGCTACCAGGAGACTGAAGGACCACGAGAGGTTTGCAGCTGGTTCTACCACCTTGACCATCAATGGCTGGAGCCAGAAAGGCACACGAAAGCTGAGATGCTGGACCTGGTGATCTTGGAGCAGTTCCTGGCTGTCCTTCCAGCGGAGATGGAGAGCTGGGTGAGGGAATGCGGAGCGGAGACCAGTTCCCAGGCAGTGGCCCTGGCCGAAGGTTTCCTCCTGAGTCAGGCGGAGGAGAGGAAGCAGGCGGAGAAGCAGGTGAGAGAGGCTTTCCTCTGGATACTCCCAAGGGGCTCCAGACAGGAGGGAGAGTCTCCTAAAATCATCTACTAATGGCCCATCCTTTTTTGGAAAGCAATGCAAGGAAGAATATATGATACCCTCAGATTTTATCTCTGCCATTCGCTTTCTGATCTTTCTCCCCATTCTCTGTTTGGAATCCCTGTTTTTCTTTCAGGGAAAGGATCTGTTTGCAGAAATGGGCCCTGATTTGGCAGAGATGACTCCGTTGGACACCAGAGAGAGGCTGCTGGGTAAGGAGAAAGGAGTTTCTTCTTCATTTGGTCACATGCTGTGGATTTAGAAACTAATCTGTAAATTCTTTTCATATTTTGGGGGAAGACACTTGGAGGTCAGATGTTTCTTTGCACAATGAAAATATGAGATGGGTACAAACATCAGCAGGGGGTAATTTCTCTAAGGCTTATCTGTAGCTAGATAAGCACTGCTTCACCCCTGAGAGCATCGTGTACTCATGGATTCTGACTTAACTTTGTCTCTTGCAGGTGACAAAATGATGCCGGCAAGACCTCCTCATCCATCCTTTCATGATGGTGGAGGGGAATCAGTGGCTGTGGAAGCAGATCAGGTAGGGGGAAGGAGGCTGAGGAGTGGGGAGCCAGGGTGTCTCTGGTTCCAAACAAGTCTCTCTCCTCTAGGCTTGTGTCAACAAAGTTGTCTTACTGGGAAATGAGGGAGGAAGTGATCATGTCCTTCTGGATTTCATGATTCAGAGACAACTGAAAATGAAGTATATTCAGACATGCACTCTGGCCAATTTCAAAAAGCTTAAGGAGCTTCTGGGTGAGATCCCATGGTCACAAATAGTCAAAGAAAAGGGTTTCCCAGGTTGCTGGGAGTTTCTTAAAGGTGAGGTGTTGAAGGCACAAATACAGACAAGTCCAACAAAAAAAAGGGGGGGAGGCATCTAGATAAATTGGTGTGGTTACATAAGGAGCTTACAGGTGAGCTGAAAAGTAAGAAGGGCACAAAAGAGGAGTAGACTAGAGGAGGCAACAGTTGTGGGGAGAAGGTCTGGTGGGCCAAAGATCAGAATGAAGCTCAGGTTTGCAAGAGAGGTTCAAAATAATTTTTAAAAGTTTTATTTGGCTATGTTTGAAGCAAGGGGAAGAAAAAGAAAATAGTAGTTCCCATGCATAGAGAATACAGAGAAATGCTTTTGGATGACAGACAAAAGGCAGAACTGCAGCAAAATCAGCTAATGCTATTCTAGGCTGTGTTAACAAAAGTTTAGTGTCCTGATCATGAGACGTAATAGTCCCACTCTATTCTGCCTTGGTCAGACCACACCTGGAATACTGTGTGCAGTTTGGGGCACCAAAGTTTAAGAGAGATGTTGACCAGCTGGAATGTGTACAGAGGAGGGCAACCAAGATGATCAGGGGCCTGGAAGCCAAGCCTTATGAGGAATGGTGGAAGGATCTGGGTATGTTTAGCCTCAAGAAGAGGAGACTGAGAGGAGATAACATAGTAAAAATGGATTCTACAAAGGAGATTCCAACTAAACATCAGGAGGAGGTTTCTGACAGTAAGATGTTTGACAGTTGAACTGACCCCCTTGGAAGGTTGTGAACTCTCCTTCATTGCAGCTCTTTAAGCAGAGGTTGGATGGTCCTTTGTCAGGGATACTTTAGGTGAGATTCCTGCATTGCAGGATTTGGATTATCTGACTCTCAGAGTCTCTTCCAATTCTTCCAGTTCAAGAATTCTCTTATTTTATCAGTCATTTCTTCAGTGATCAGGATTAACCTAACCAGCCCCATCAGCTGCACAATGGGGCTTTCTCCCACTGTTTCTACCCCCTGAAAGTCTCCCCTAACCTCATCCCCAATAGCAGACAGAGAGAGAAGGGAATGGACTCTTCCATCTGGCAAATGGAAAACTTGAGCAGACAATATTGGAGTTCCATCCATTTGCACAAATATTGATAGCTAGCATTAAAATACACAATAAAAGAATTCCATTAAAATGTTAAGATAAGTATCCATAATCAAAATGCAAACAATCCCATGAAAACAACAGGGCAATTAACAGGCAGAAAACAACAGCACAAGGTGTAGTACTTCATTTTATACTGTCTAAGAGGAGGACCTTTTCCTTTCAGGGTTCATTGTGCTTTGAAGATGTCGCTATTCATTTCACAGACGAGGAATGGGCATTGCTAGACCCTGACCAGAGAGCTCTGCATCAGGAAGTCATGGAGGAGAATCGTGGGATCATGGCCTCTCTCGGTAAGTGTCAGAGTTGCCTCTAGGTCCCAGCTCACAGAGGACCAACGCTAGTCAGTAATAACGTATAAAAGTCTTTATTGAAGATTAGTTTCCATTTCCAAACCGCAGCATGCAACTCTACGTCTTAGAACCTAGACCGGCGAAGCTCCATCTGAGTCTCCGCCTCCTAGACACCAGTTTAAGACTCTAGCTTTACTCCACCTCTTCCGTTGTTCTTTCCTCCTCTGGGTCCTTCTGCCCCCTGGGGTTTCCTCCTTTCTGGACTCTTCTGACGCTGACCCCCCTGAGTCTTGCCCTTCCTTCCGGCGGGCTTTAGGACCTGGCTCCCTATCCGGGCTACCTGCTGTGCCGCTCGCCTGTACATTTGAACTTGGCGCGCGCGCCCAGCCGGTAACTTTCCTCTTGACCGTTTCCCCGCTCTCCGATGGAGGCGTGGTCAATCCTGACTCATCTCCTCTCGCTGGTGGTGAGAACACTGGTCCCGATGCCTGGGACTCCTCCCCCCCACTGCGCTCTGGTGGGGAAGCTGGTCCTGATTTCCAACTGCTGCTCTGGGAGTCCCCGCTGGCCCCTTCCTTCTGGGGTTTCCCCCTTTGCACCCCCCTTGCCCTGGCCATCGGCGCTCCCTTCTGTGAATCTTCCGATTTGCTGGAGAGGCTCATGGAATCCCTCTGACCACTGTCACCGCCTACGCTCCCCTCGGATTCCTCCCCCTCGCTCTCCATTTCCTCCCTCTCCTGTGCCTCTGCTCCTGAGCCCCTGACATCCATCCCCCCCTCGAAGCCCCCCCTTCCCCCTCCCCCTCTTCAGGTGCGGGTTCTGGGTGCTCCAGTGTTGTGGGGGTGAGTGCAGGATACGGTTCGTCCCCCGTGGCGTGCAGCCAGCCGGATAAGTCCGGGAAGTCCTCCATGGTCTCGTCGACGGCGATCTCCTCTGCTTCCATCTCCTGGGCGGTGTGTTCGAACCCGGGATCTTCCCCCAACTCGCCCATGACCCCCTCTTCCCCTGTCGCCTGGGGTGATGCTGCGTGCAATGGCCCTCTCGGCAGTTCTCTGCGCCACCCCACCTCAGGTTGATCCTCCCACCAATAGGAGCCCCCTGTGCCAAACCCCGAGAGCGATCCCTCTGGAGAGCTAGTCTCTAGCATCGTGTCCTCAGCTGAAGAGAACCCCTGAAACGTGCTGGCTGAGAGTGTGGGTGTGAAAAGATATTCGTCGAAATAATCTGCCGGCATGGTTCTGTGTGGGAAAATTGCATGGAATTCGTCTTTGAGCCATTGCTCCTCCACGGCATAGTCCGGTATCCACCTGTTGGCGCTGACCGGGGTGTCTTCCCTGGCAAGGAGATATTCAATCCCTTCCTCCCCCCATCTCGAGTCTAAAATCTCTGTGGCCTCGTTGAGTGGCCCCCTTCTCGGTGACCCCCCCTTCGCGGGCGCTCCCCTGAGCGGGTCTGGTGCTGTCCCTGGTGCCTGAAACCTGTGAGGTGCCTTGTAGGGCGTGAGCACCGATCTATGAAAGACCGGGTGCATTCTGGATCCCTCCGGGAGTGTCAACCGGAAGGCCACTGGGTTGATCTGTGCCTCGACTTGGTAAGGGCCTATCTGCTTGTGTCCGAGCTTCTTAGCTAACGATCTGGCCGGCACTGCCTGGGCTGCCAACCAGACCCAGTCCCCCACCCGGATGTCCTCCCCAACTCTCCTGTGTCTGTCCGCTTGCATTTTGTACGCGTGTTTAGCTAGCTCTAACTGCCTTCGGAGTTGCTCGTGGACCTCCTGTAACTCTGCTGCCAAGGCCTCTGCTCCCTGCGGCTCCCCCTCCCTCACTTTCTCTAAACCCGGGAAGGTTCTGGGATGCCGCCCATTGTTGGCGAAAAACGGTGTCACCCCCGTAGACACGTGTTTCGTGTTGTTGTAGGCAAACTCGGCCAGCGGTAGGTAGTCCACCCAGGTCGAGGGCTGCTGGTTCGCGTAGCATCTCAGGTACTGCTGCATGATGGCGTTGACCCTCTCCGCTTGTCCGTTGGTCTGCGGGTGTCTTGCTGACGCTAGGCTGACCTTGACGTTCAGGATGCCCATCAGCTTCTGCCAGAAGTTTGAGATGAACTGGCGCCCCCGGTCGGACAGGATAGACCGTGGTAGGCCGTGCACCTTGAACACGTGGTCTATGAACAGCTTGGCGGTCTGCTCCGCTGTGGCCACCTTCGCGCAAGGAATGAAGTGGGCCATCTTGGTGAACAAGTCTACTACCACGAGTACTGCTGTTTTGCCCCTCGAGCTGGGCAGATCAGTGACAAAGTCCAGGGCCACCCTCTCCCACGGTTCGAGCGGGGTCTGTAGCGGTTCCAACAGTCCCGCCGGCGGCCTGTGTACTGGCTTGGCCCTTTGGCAGGTGTCGCACCTATTGACGTAATCCGCGACTTCTCCCCGCATCTTGGGCCACCAAAAGTCTCTGGCTACTAATTCCACAGTCTTCTCTTTGCCGAAGTGCCCAGCGCTGGGCGCGTCATGTAACTGTTGCAGTACTCTCGCGCGGAGGTCGTCTCCCGGCACGTAGAGGGCCCCTTTGCGGATGAGCAGTCCGTCGCGTATCTGGAACTCATCGTCCTTCGCTGTGCCGCTGCGCACCTCCTCCATCTTGGCTCGTGCGAAGGAGTCCGTCTGCAGCGCGTAGCGTACTGCGTCCAGGTCCACCGTGGCTGAGGCACACGCCCTCAGGACTGCCCCCACGGCTCTGTCTGAGGCATCCGTCTCAACCCTCATGGGTTTGCTGGGGTTCACATGTAGCAGCTGTTCTTTGGACGCGAAGAGACGCTTGAGGTTCTGAAAGGACTGCTCCGCCTGCTCCGTCCAGATGAACCTCTTCTTCTTGGAGCTGAGGGTGTCGGTGATGGCCGCCGTCTGCATAGCGAAACCCTTGATAAACTTGTGATAAAAGTTGGCAAAGCCGACAAACTTCTGGACCTCCTTCTGATTGCGCGGGCTTTTCCAGTCCAGCACCGAGCGGACCTTGGCGCTGTCCATGGCGAGCCCCTTGTCAGATAGCTTGTAGCCCAGGAAATCCACCTCCGTCATGTCGAACTGGCACTTCTCCAGCTTGGCATAAAGCCTGTGCTCCCTCAGCCTTTGCAGGACTTCCTTGACATCTCTCTCGTGGGCCTCCAGCGACTCCGAGAAGATCAGGATGTCGTCCAGGAAGCAGACGCACTTCTTGTAGAGGAGACCCGCTAAGACACGGTGCATGAAGGCTTGAAAACAGTGGGAACCATTTTGTAATCCAAAAGGCATAACTCTATATTCATAGGTGCCTAGCAGCGTAAACATGGCCGTCTTCCACTCGTCGCCCTCCCGCACGCGTATGAGATTGTACGCTCCGCGTAGATCCAACTTGGTAAAGATGCGACCCTTCCTCACCGTCGCCAGCAGGTCATCGATTTTGGGCATGGGGAAGGCTGTGGGCTTGGTTTTCGAATTCAAAATTCTTTAATCAACTACAAGCCTCTTTTGGGGCGTGTCCCGCTTCCTCACAAAAAACACGGGACTGCCCCCCACTGCCTTGGATTCTCGGATGAATCCCCGCTTCAAGTTGTGATCTATGAACTCCCTGAGTTCCTGCATTTCATCCTCAGACATGGAATACAGTTTCCCCGTCGGCAGCGTCGCCCCCGGCAGGAGGTCAATCTTGCAGTCGTAGGGCCTGTGGGGAGGCAGCTTGTCCGCTTCCTTCTCGCAGAAGACCTCCAAGAACGCCTTGTACTTGTCGGGTACTGCTTGCAGCATGCCTAGTCGCAGTTGTGGAGCATCCCCTTGCCCCTCATCCTCCTGGTTAGTCAGGATGCAGCGTTCTGCGCAGTAGGAGGAGCCGAAAGTCAATTGGCGCTGGTACCATGCTAATGCCGGACTGTGCCGGTCCAGCCAGCTCATGCCCAACACTATGGGAGTGTCTGACAGTTGGGTGACGTTGAAGCTGATGATTTCGCGGTGATTCCCAATTTGTATCACCATTGGCGGCGTTTGCTGTACCACTTGTCCCCCTAGCAGCTCCCTGCCGTCGACTGTTACCACTTTCAGAGGCATCGTGGCAGGCAGGAGCGCTATGCCATGTTGAGTGACGAAATCCACTCCTATAAAGTCTGCATTGCTGCCAGAGTCAATGGTAATAGGGACTTCCATGGTGAGTCCAGTGGGCAGCTGAAGCGATGCCATGAGTTGCACCACTGGTTTGGGTGGGAGGGGGTCTGTGGGCTGTAAGATCCCTGGGGACTGCTTCACTGACTCGTCTGGCTGGGCCCCGGTGCCTCTGATTCCAGCCAGACTCCGTCGTTTCCCTGCTGTGGCGCACTCTGCTGAACTACTTCTGTAGCTGTCGCTGAGGCTGCAGTGTGCTTGTGAATCCTCTGGGGACACTCTTTCGCCATGTGCTGAGCACTGTCGCAGATGTAACACTTCCTGTTCCCTCTAGGAGGCTTCGGTTTGACTGCTCCCGGCGTTAGGGCTCTGGCTGCTGACTGAGCCTTGGCACCACCTAACTCCATCGGCTCCTCTCCCCCTCCCAATGGGGGCGTGGATTGAGCGCGCGCTGTCTCCCTGGGAAAGAAAGGAGGTGCTCTTGCTGGTGTGCGTCCCCAACGCCCTTCGTCCTTGCTCCAGGAACGTTCCTCCAGCCTCACCCCAATCGTCAGCGCTCTCTGGATCACGTCTTTAGTGGTCTGGGGTCGCTCCCCCCTCGCAATTTCGTCTTTCACAGCCCCGTTCAACCCCTCCCAGAACAGGTCCCTCACGGCAGCTGACTCTCTCTCCCACCCCAGCGCGTTGACCAAAGCAAAAAAGCGGGAGTGATATTGCCTTACAGTGGCTCTGCCTTGCTTCAATCCATGTATCTCTTTCCTGGCGATATCTACATCAATCTCTGATAAAAAGCACGCATCCATCGCCTTAAGGAAGGCTTTCGCATTTTGGAGGGCTGGGTCTTTATCTCGGTACAGATTCCGCAGCCACGCTTTAGCGTCTCCGTGGAGATGCGTTAGTATGAAGCCTACTTTCTCCTGCTCATCTCTAAAGTCCTTCTCCAACAACTCTAGGGTGAAAACCACGTCTGCTCTGAAGTTAGGATACTGCTGCAGATTCCCATCGAAATGCGACACAAGGCTGCCTCCTCTCTTTCCCAGCCCAATCCCCTCTGGTCTGGTTCCCGGCGCCCCCTGTTTAGCCAATATTTCCAACCTGATTTGCAGATCCTTGCAGACAGCAGCGGATTCTTCTTCCCTTTTCCTGGATGCCAGTACTTCCGAGTTAAGTTGTGCCCCCGCGTTTTGCAGGGCTGTTATTTGTTGTTCGGTATTCATCTTGTCCTGCCTTCGTGAGCTCGCGAAGCACCAATCTTCGCCCCTCGCTGCGTCCACTCACGTTGCGAGGTTTTATTTTATTTTTTTTGGAGATGGAGCTTACTGTCAGAGTTGCCTCTAGGTCCCAGCTCACAGAGGACCAACGCTAGTCAGTAATAACGTATAAAAGTCTTTATTGAAGATTAGTTTCCATTTCCAAACCGCAGCGTGCAACTCTACGTCTTAGAACCTAGACCGGCGAAGCTCCATCTGAGTCTCCGCCTCCTAGACACCAGTTTAAGACTCTAGCCTTACTCCACCTCTTCCGTTGTTCTTTCCTCCTCTGGGTCCTTCTGCCCCCTGGGGTTTCCTCCTTTCTGGACTCTTCTGACGCTGACCCCCCTGAGTCTTGCCCTTCCTTCCGGCGGGCTTTAGGACCTGGCTCCCTATCCGGGCTACCTGCTGTGCCGCTCGCCTGTACATTTGAACTTGGCGCGCGCGCCCAGCCGGTAACTTTCCTCTTGACCGTTTCCCCGCTCTCCGATGGAGGCGTGGTCAATCCTGACTCATCTCCTCTCGCTGGTGGTGAGAACACTGGTCCCGATGCCTGGGACTCCTCCCTCCCACTGCGCTCTGGTGGGGAAGCTGGTCCTGATTTCCAACTGCTGCTCTGGGAGTCCCCGCTGGCCCCTTCCTTCTGGGGTTTCCCCCTTGGCACCCCCCTTGCCCTGGCCATCGGCGCTCCCTTCTGTGAATCTTCCGATTCGCTGGAGAGGCTCATGGAATCCCTCTGACCACTGTCACCGCCTACGCTCCCCTCGGATTCCTCCCCCTCGCTCTCCATTTCCTCCCTCTCCTGCGCCTCTGCTCCTGAGCCCCTGACAGTAAGGTTCCCTGTTGGATCATAATAATAATAATAATTTATTATTTATACCCTGCCCATCTGGCTGGGTTTCCCCAGCCACTTTGGGTGGCTTCCAACAAAACACTAAAATACAATAACCTATTCCAACATTAAAAGCTTCCCTAAACAGGGCTGCCTTCAGATGTCTTCTAAAAGTTTGGTAGCTATTTTTCTCTTTGACATCTGGTGGGAGGGTGTTCCACAGGGCGGATGCCACTACTGAGAAGGCCCTCTGCCTGGTTCCCTGTAACTTGGCTTCTCACAGCAAGGGAACCACTAGAAGGCCCTCGGCGCTGGACCTCAGTGTCTGGGTAGAATGAAAGGGGTGGGGACGCTCCTTCAGGTGGGCCGAGGCCATTTAGGGCTTTAAAGGTCAACACCAACACTTTGAATTGTGCTTGGAAATGGGCTGGGAGCCAATGTAGGTCTTTCAAGACCGGTGTTATATGGTCTCGGCGGCCACTCCCAGTCACCAGTCTAGCTGCCACATTCTGGATTAGTTATAGTTTCTGGGTCACCTTCAAAGGTAGCCCCACATAGAGCACATTGCAGTAGTCCAAGTGAGAGATAACTAGAGCATGTACCACTCTGGTGAGACAGTCCGTGGGCAGGTAGGGTCTCAGCCTGCATACCAGATGGAGCTGATAAACAGCTGCCCTGGATACAGAATTGACCTGTGCCACCATGGACAGCTGTGAGTCCAGAATGACTCCCAGGCTACGCACCTGGTCCTTCAGGGGCACATTTACCCCATTCAGGACCAGGGAGTCCTCTACACCCACCTGCCTTCTGTCCCCCAGAAACAGTACTTCTGTCTTGTCAGAATTCAACCTCAATCTGTTAGCTGCCATCCATCCTGTTTTGAAATTCCATATGTAATGAACTCCCAAGATTTTGATTAACTGCACCACCTACAGCATCTAAAGTCTTATACTCCCACAAGCCACCTTGAATGGAAGGATTATTGACTGTTTTGTCTATGAAGATTCTTTGTCCAGTTATGCCTTTCTTAAGAATGATCTGGCTGTCCTGAACTGCCCTGGCCCTTTTAAATGTTGACTTCAGAGTGGTTAGGGAAGTTGAGGGAGCTTCTGTCAGGCATTGTGCTTGTCCTTCTGCTGTGGTCAATTTTTCGTCGACCAAAGAGACTACTGACCTTGGAGATGGAGGTGATTCCATGACTGGGCCAAACAAATCCATTCCAGAGGAAAGCCAGGCTCTTCAAATCTCAGGTTCCCATAAATACATCCATGAATGCACATCAACAAAGGATATGAATCCTGTAGTAGGATCTCTCATGTAAGATCTTTTAGTTCTTCCTCTGTCACAAGCATTAATCAACATTGTTCAATAATTTGGAGCTACATTTCTTCCCGATGCTCTAATCTGTTTCTCTTTTCATTGCAGGTGGTGATGAATTGGAAATGAAGAACAAGGGAGACCACAACAAAATCCACAGAGTGGAGAAACCACAGAAATATTTGGAGTGTGGTGAGAGCTTCAATCAGAGCAGCAATCTCACTTCTTATCAAGGAATTCACACAAAGAAGAAACCTTATCAGTGCTTGGAATGTGGGAAGAGCTTCTATCAAAAGGGCAATCTCACTTCCCATCAGAGAATTCATGCAACGGAGAAACCCTATCAATGCTTAGAATGTGGAAAGAGCTTCAATCAAAAAGGCAATCTCACATCCCATCAAAGAATCCATACAGGGGAGAAGCCCTATCAATGCTTGGAATGTGGAAACAGCTTCCGTCAGAGAACTGATCTCACTTCCCATCAAAGAATTCATACAGGGGAGAAACCCTATCAATGCTTAGAATGTGGGAAGAGCTTCAGGCACAGGGTTAATCTCACTTCCCATCAAAGAATTCATACAAGGGAGAAACCATATCAATGCTTGGAATGTGGGAAGAGCTTCAGTCAAAAGGGCAGTCTCAATCTCCATCAAAAAACTCATACAGGCGAGAAAATACATCAGTGCTTGGAATGTGGAAAGAGCTTCATTCGGAAGGAAACACTCACTTTCCATCAAAGAATTCATACAGGGGAGAAACCATATCAGTGTACAGAATGTGGAAAGAGATTCAGTCAGAGTGGTCTTCTGACTTCTCATCGAAGGGTTCATACTGGGGAGAAACCTTATAAATGCTTAGAATGTGGAAAGAGATTCAGTCAAAAAGTCAATCTCACTTCCCATCATAGAATTCATACAGGGGAGAAACCGTATCAGTGTACGGAATGTGGAAAGAGCTTTAGTCAGAGTGGTCTTCTGACTTCCCATCAAAGAATTCATACAGGGGAGAAGCCCTATCAATGCTTGGAATGTGGAAAGAGCTTCAGTCAGAAAGGAAATCTCACTTTCCATCAAAGAATCCATACAGGGGAGAAACCATATCAGTGTACGGAATGTGGAAAGAGTTTCAGTCAGAGTGGCCTTCTTGATTCCCATCAAAGAAGTCATACAGGGGAGAAACCCTATCAGTGCTTGGAATGTGGAAAGAGCTTCAGTCAGAAAGGAAATCTCACTTTCCATCAAAGAATTCATACAGGGGAGAAACTCCACCAATGCTTGGAATGTGGGAAGAGCTTCATTCGGAAGGAAAATCTCACTTCCCATCAAAGAATTCATACAGGGGAGAAACCATATCAGTGCCTGGAATGTGGGAAAAGCTTCACACAGAAGGTTAATCTTACCTTCCATGAAATAATTCATACAGGGGAGAAACCATATCAGTGTTTAGAATGTGGGAAGTGTTTCAGTCAGAGGAACAGTCTTATTTATCATCAAAGAGTTCATGGAGGCGGAAAACTCTATCAGTGCTTGAAATGTGGGAAGAGCTTCAGTCAGAGGAACAGTCTCACTTCCCATCAAAGAGTTCATACAGGAGAAAAACCCTACCAATGCTTAGAATGTGGGAAGAGCTTCAGTCACAGTGCCACTCTCACGTCACATCACAGAATTCATACAGGGGAGAAACCATATCAGTGTTCGGAATGTGGGAAGAGCTTCACTCAGAGGGGCCATCTCACTTTCCATCAAAGAATTCATACAGGGGAGAAACCATATCAGTGTACGGAATGTGGGAAGAGCTTTAGGGACAGCCGTGCTCTCACTTCCCATCACAGAATTCATACAGGGGAGAAACCATATCCGTGCTTGGAATGTGGAAAGAGCTTTAACGAGAGTGCCATTCTCATCTCTCATCAAACAATTCATACAGGAGAAAAAGCATTTCAGTGCTTTGAATGTGGAAAGAACTTCAGTAAGAAGAGTAATCTTACTACTCATCAAAGAATTCATACAGGGGAGAAACCATATCAGTGCTTGGAATGTGGAAAGAGCTTCAGTCAGAATGGATCTCTCACTTCCCATCAAAGAATTCATAAAGGGGAGAAACCATATCGGTGCTTGGAATGTGGAAAGAGCTTCAGTCAAAAGGGAAGTCTCACTTCCCATCAAAGAATTCACACAAGAGAGAAACCATATCTGTGCTTAGAATTTGGAAAGGACTTCAGACAGAGTTCCCATTTCAATTCCCATCAAAGCACTGACAGTGGGGAGAAACCATAGTCACGGAATCATAGTGTTGGAATGGACCTATGACAGATGGCCATCCAACCTCTGCTTTAAATGTCTTTATCAGTTCATGCTGCTTTCAAACAACTCTTATCATCAGAAAGTTATTCCTGACGTTTTGTCAAAATCTCCCAAAATCTTGTTTCTTAAAACTTGTAGCCACTGGTTTGGGTTCTACCTGTTGCAGCTGCAAACAAACAAATAAACAGTGGTCTCTGGCCACTATTCTCCATTCATTGTGAGGTGGAATTAATGTTAGAACCATTCTTACTGAAGCCAATTGTCACATATGCAATAATAAAACCTGACCACAAGACTGGCAAGAACCAGTTGAAGAGGAACCTCGTGGTGAATTGCCCAGTGAAAAGCACTAAGGAAGGTTCTGACACATACATCATAAGCTGTTTATCATGGACTGTGGTTAAATAAGGGCTGGGGAAGGGTTGTTTTGCCAGAAGGTGCTTGGGTGGAGGATGAATAGCTAATAAGACATCCATTTGCATAATAATAATAATAATAATAATAATAATAATAATAATAATAATAATTTATTTATACCCCGCCCATCTGGCTGGGTTTTCCCAGCCACTCTGGGCAGCTTCCAACAGAACACTAATATACAATAACCTATTAAACATTAAAAGCCCCAGTGGAAATGCTCTCACATTTTTGAATAAAGTCTGGCTGATGGAGAATCTGGTGTGAGCTTCTCTACTTGAACCTCCGAAGGGGAATCTCCCCCCCCCCCCATGGAAAAATGCCCCATTGTTCCTTAGAACATGAGAAGAGTTCTGCAGCTGGATCAGGCCAAAGGCCCACCTAGAGCGTCACCCTGTCTTTGGATCCAGATGCTGATTGAGGAAGCCCAGAAACACCTGAGAGCAACAACACTCCCCCCGCCACCTGTGATTCCAGGCAACAGATATAATAATTAACTTTAATGTAAACATTTTAATTGATTGGTTAATTAATTAGTTAATTATACTTACTGTTTTGTACCCTACCCATATGACTGGGTTACCCTAGTTACTCTGGGCAGCTTCCAACATAATATATACAAACACAACAGAACAGAACAGAACACCACACATGAAAAGTGTCCCGATACAGGATTGCCTTCAGATGTCTACAAAAGATGGTATACAGTAATTATTTATCTCTTTGGCATCTGATAGGAGGGTGTTCCACAGGATGGGCCTGACTAGCAAGAAGGCCTCTGGTTCCCTGTAACCTCATGTTTGGCAATGAGGGACAGCTGTGAGTCCAAAATTACTCCCAGGCCACACACACACCTGGTCCTTCAAGGGCACTGTTACCCCGTTCAGGACCAGGGATACCTGATAATAGCTTCAAACTGGGGGTCATAGGTATCCCCCCAGAAACCCAACATTGTCTGATTCACTCACAACCTGTGCCCATTTTTTTTGTCCTTTTGTGCAGCAAAAGCCCCATGTTTGGCAGTGCTACCCAAAAGGCACAGTAAGTGATACGTCAAGGAAGGGGCAAAGCGCAGTGCAAGGCACTCTCTTACTTTTTGTCCCTCTTCTGAAGGCATTTGGGGCGCAGCAGGGTTGCCACCTTCCTTGCATCAGGAGGTTTGCCTTGTGCAAAGGGAGGGGGCGAAGTGCTGAGAGCTGCTAGACCATACAGTGAAATGGAGGAGCAGCTGAGGCACACAGCTCCCCACTGTGGGGAAAAGGTTCCTGCTCCTTTTCCCCTAGAAAAAAGCACTGGTCCTAGAATAGATAATTTGGCAGTCAGTCTGTGAGCACTCGGAAAAAAGATGCTGTGATTAATAAGAGCCTGCATGGGTTTCTTAAAAACAAGCCATGCCAGAAGGATCTCATTTCTTTTTCTGGAAGGAATTACTTGCTTGGTGGAGTGGGAATGCTGTGGACACAGTGTATCTTGATTCCTGTAAGACTTTTGACCAAGTCCCTCATGATATTCTTGCAAGGAAGCTGGTAAATTTGATTTGAATGAGGTAACCGTTAGGTGGATTTGTAGCTGGTTGACTCACCGAGCCCAGAGAGTACTCCTCAATGGTTCCTCGTCATCCTGGGGGAAAGTAACAAGTGGGGAGCTGCAGGGTTCTCTTCTGGGCCCATTGCTCAATAACTTTATAAAGTACTTGGATGAAGGAATTGAGGGGATGCTCATCAAATTTGCAGGTGACTGCAAATGCCACAGAAGACTGAATCAGGATTCAAGATGACCTTAACAGATTGGAGAACTGGGTGCAAGCTAACAAAATGAATTTCAATAGGTAAAATGTCAGGTTCTGCACTTAGGCAGGAAGAACCAGATGCACAAAAAAGGATGGGGACACCTGCCTTAAAGGTAAAGGTAAAGGTACACTCTGGGGTTGCGGAGCTCATCTCACTTTACTGGCCGAGGGAGCCTGCATACACTAGCAGGTAAAATATAGTAGTTAAAGTGATACAGTACATACTTGCAGATACATGGATACAATGTAAAGATATCAGCACTCTGGACACAGTATAAAGTAAAAGATACAGGAATGTAATAAAAGATACAGGAATACAGTGATACAGTATAAGAACACAGATACAATGATACGAAATGATACAATGGAAACAAGAGGAACAAGAGACTTTATAAATCATATAACGGTCATTTAAATTTCTTATAACAATGGGATCGCCCATTCAATGCAATTCTACTTATCAGCACGTGCCTGAGGTTTCTGCCAGAACTCTTCGGGCGCTGAGTGTCGGGCGCGCCGGCGAGGGGAGCCGCGGTTGGGTGGGCTGGCTGCCTCCCTGCCATCTTCTGGCCCGGGGAGGGGGGGGGGAGGATGTGTGTGGATGCAGGAGCGCTCTGCGTGCGCTCAGAAGTACACGCGTTGTGGAGAGCCTGGGGAATATTAGCTCAGGAGACTCGTGGCCACACGCCCCCCGGTCGGACTGTGTGGCGGGGCTTGGAGCGATGAAGAAGCCCACAACCTGCCCCCGTCGCCGCCGCCGCCTCCTCCCGGGGGCTCCCTGGGTGCCTGCACTTCGCCTCTCCTCTTTTGGAGAGCGCCAGCTCCCGCTTCGCGCATGCACTCGGCAGTGGCAACCTGGGGCGGGTGCCGCTCCGCCTGCCTGTCTCTCTCCTGGCCGTCACTCCCTGGGGGGGGGGGGCGAGATATTGAGGTCTGTCTGGGGCAGTCTTTTTATTTCGTGACTGCTGTCACCATCTGCCGTGATCATGGAGCCCAAGAAGGTAAAATCTGTCACTGCCTCCATTTCTTCCCCTTCTGTTTGCCAAGAGGTGATGGGACCAGTGGCCATGATTTTAATTAATTTATTTTTTATGTTGAGCTTCAGACCATATTTTGCCAAGGGTTGCCAAGGTTTAAAAGGAGATGAGCTGGATTCCTGGAGAGGACCAAACGTTCAGCTTCCAAAAGAACGTTCGAAAACCAGAACACTCACTTCCAGTTTTTGGTTGTTTGGGAGCCAAAATGTACAATTCCCAAGGTGTTCGGGAGCCGAGGTGTGACTGTACTAAAAACCAGACTGGGCTGAGTGATATCTGGTTTTCAGCATTGTGATGTATCAGCAGCTAAACCTCGTGGTATTCCAATATATCAGAATGTCTGAAACTGGACCCCGGAACTGGTCTGTGACCGTAATAACAAAATTCTGATTCTGAAGCTGGAGATCAGGCGTGGAGCTGAGAGAATGGAGCTGCCAACAATCGGGGTTTGACTGTAATAATGATTTTATCTTTTACAGTTCCAACTTCAGTTTTGCAATTTTTGCAATTACTATGAGGTGCTTTGTAGCACAAACCCTGTTTTCGAAACATTTGGCAGCACAGCAAAAACTGACCTCCACAAATTCCAGAAGTGTAGATGTGCGATGAGTGAATGAAAACAGAATAGACGGGGGGGGGGGGTGGAAGCTTTATTTCCACAGATTCCATATTTTAAAAGCCCAGAGGACTTCCTGTGCTTTTTGGGGTTTCCACTGCATGAAATCAATTTTAGGGAGTGCTGCCAAATATGGGGTTTTCACTGGAAACCCCCACAATATGACGACAGAGTGAAAGGGACTATGTTGGGCCTTGAGAGGATTCCTAGGACCTGTTTGAGGACCAATTACTCGGGGGGGGGGGCTACAAAACGAATACAAAGGACTCGGAAAGGACTTGTTCCGTGCAGGTGTTACTGGTTAAAGTGATATTTCACCAAGAAGGTGTTTTTCATCGGGATAACGGAGCGAAGTGAAAGCATCCTCTGTAAATAGGTAGGTGCCTCTGGATACCTCGTTTGCATTTAACGGAGTCCCGTGATACAGTCCCACTCCGGATTAACCTGCTGGGCTGCTCTTCGGCTTCCATGGAAATCTCCGGCCATGCTTCCCCGGTACAATACAGGAATAGTGTCGAATAACTTCCATACCAGAGTACCTTAAGCCATTGTGCTCAAAAGCGCGTGCCTGGGGCTATTGCCGGGGCTCGTCGGGAGGGTGAGTGGCGGGTGCGCGCGCGAGGGGCTGGGAAAGGAGCCGGGGGAGGGCTGCCTGCCTGCCTTCCTCCTCCTCTCCTCGCGATCCTCTGGACTAAGAGGAGGAGGAGGATGGGCGCGGGTGCAGGCGCGCTCTGGGTATGCTCGCAAATCGTGGAGGATTCTCGTATTCTGCGATGGGCTTTCCTGCTTTCTGCAGAGCCTTCAACCCCCCCCCCCCCAGCTGCTCCTCCTGTTTCTGTTTCCAAGGGAGGGAGAAGCTCAGCACGTCTGCCAAGAGCCCCCCCCCCCCATTAAACCCTCTCTGGGGTGCGCAATGCACACGGCTCCTGTTTGGAAAGGGAGAGAGGCGTGAGCTGGGGGCAATCGGCTTGCCAAGGGTTAAACAGAACAGAGCTGGGTTCCTAGAGAGGACAGGCAATAAAAGAGCGGGGGGGGGGGAAATCAGGTCCTCCAGAACCAAAGCTCCCCCCTGCGTCCCTTCCTGCCAGAGGAGAGAGGCTGCATTCTGGGATGCGGTGAGTCTCGTCTCTTCAGTCTTAGGGCGCGCTGGGGAAAAGGGGGGGGGGGTCCCGGGGCTGCATGAGAGGGTGCAGGGGGGTCCTGCTCAGCTCGTGCATGGGGGCGACCCCCAAGTGAGGGAGCAAAGGGACCTGCCCCCTTCCTCTCTGCTAAGCCACGTAGGTAGTAGTTCGTGGGTGGGCTGCAATTGTGTCCTCTTTTGGACTCTCCCTTTCGGGAGAAAAAAAAAAGAGGAATGCCAATAAACCCCATTCAGACTGAGGAACGAGTCCCATTTATTAACCGAGATTGTAGCCGTACAAAGCAATTGGACCTAAAATAAAAACGAAACCCTGGCTTACGCAGTAAATGCACAGAGTGCGTTGAAAGGGGGGGGGGCAGAGAAAAGAACGTGCTTCTTCCTGCAGTGCAGAGAGAAAACTCCGGAACTCCCTCCCGCAGGAGGCAAGGAAGACGGGAGAATGAGGCCAAAGCACAGAGGAGGAGAGGGTGATGCGTGGATCCTGGCCACGTTGGAGGAGTAAGACGGTTTAAGCATTTAACACCAAGCCTGGCCTGACTTCACCGGCTGCCAATTACTTTCCAGGCCCAATTCAAAGTGCTGGTTTCATCTTCCCACGAAGGACGGCGCTGTATACATATTTAACTTGTTTCCCATCTTCTGGTAAGTGCAGGTGCAGAGAGGGGCTCTTGCGCTCCAGTCCTGCTGGGGGGCTTCCCATTGATGCCCCTATGAGAACGGGAGAGGGGGGAGAGACTCCAGAGGAGGCCCCACTGGCCTGATCCTGCAGGGCTCTTCTCCTGCTCTGGTGCTGAGCTCCTCCAGATGCAACAGACTCCTCAGTTGTCTTTCACTTGGAAGTAAAGCTCCCACCCCCCCCCCCATATGAATCAGACAAGGTTGCTATTCAGATTCCTGGCTGATAAACCTGCTCCAATTCAGGCATGCAAGCCTTCAGACATGGGTCAGCAAACTTTTTCAGCAGAGGGCCGGTCCACAGTCCCTCAGACCTTGTGGGGGGCCAGACTATATTTTTTTTTGGGGGGGGGGGAGGAATGAACGAATTCCTATGCCCCACAAATAACCCAGAGGTGCATTTTAAATAAAAGGACATATTCTACTCATGTAAAAGTGCAATGATTTCTGGAATGTCCGCAGGCCAGATTTAGAAGGTGATTGGGCCAGATTTGGGCCCTGGCCTTAGTTTGCCTACCCTGCCTTCAGAGGATCTTTGGAGACTGAAGAGGAAGCCCTGAGGAAAAGCACTGCAGGTCTTCCCATCCGAGGCAGCAGAGGCCTTGGTGAAAAGGAAGCAAATCTGTGCTGTGGGAGGGGGTGAAAAAGTCACACACACCCCAGTGGTTAGAGTTGCTGGGAGACGCTCTCCCCACAGCCTATGCCCCTGTCCTAGTTCCCTGGCAAGAAGGGAGGATTGTTAAACTCTCTCTCTCTCTGTGTGTGTGTGTGTGTGTGCGTGTGCGCGTGTGTGTATGTGTCCTAGCAAATCTCAGAATCCTTAACAAACTACTGTTCCCACTATCACGTGGACGAAGCCGTGGCTCTTTAAAATGTTCTGGACAGGGCGGACAGGGCCTGGGTGCATGTGCTGCCTTTTTTGTTTGTTTTTAGAATAAATTTTTACAGAATTCAATAAACAAGGATCATAGGAGTGGTATATGATACAAAGAAATAGATGGAGTCTTCTCATGTCCTTTGTATATCAGAAAAATATCACAACATTTCTTCAGGAACATCTACATTGTGTGGTTCATTTTTAGTGGTCAGTGTATGCGGTAGGTTTTTGGTTCATGAATTGGCTTAAAGAGAAAAGGGGGGAGCAGGATAGAGCAGAGTAAACAGAGAACAGCCAACACTGCAGAGCCAAGTCAGCAGCCCTTGTGGTTGTGCAATAGTTATTTTTCCTCTTATGTCACCTATGAAACCATATAAAGTATTGGTCTGTTGATGACCGTAGGAGTCAGCTTCAAAGTGAACAAAGTAATTCATGTGTGAATTTAAATTTAGATCAACCAGACTGAGCCAAATGCTGATGGTGTGTGTGTTCTGGGGGCTTCTTTTCTTCAACAGTCCCCCCCCCCCAGCTTTCCTCAGGTTCTTTTGTTTGGGGACCTAAGTGAAGACCTCCTTGAACTGGGCCCGGAAATGGACAACCAATGCAGCTGTTTTGAAACAGGAATTAAATTTGTTCTCAAGGGTCGTTGTGGGGATTCAGTGAGGAGGGGTAGACCCACGGATGCCACCTTGAGATCCCTGGAGAAAAGGGGGGGGGGATAGAAATGCCAAAAGAGGGAATCCAGCCATAATCTGGCTGTTGCATTTTGCACTACAGCTCCACATAGAGGGCATTGCAATAATCCCATAGGACTAGCTGCAAGCAGATATGGCTGTGTGAGGGTTAAACAATGTCACATTATTATTGCTATTGTTATTGTTATTTACCTGCCTTCACCCTAAGTTCCCAGGACAGATGACATAAAAACACAACATTAAAAACATCTTTTAAAAACTAACAATCACAAAAGAAGGTGCGTCCTACTTACTTTTGATAGCTGTCTTTTGAGCCTACCCACATGAACTTTGGCCCCTCCCACTTGGCCCTACAGCTGGGGAGGGGGGTTGGGATCAGAATCTGGCCCTCAGAACAAATAAAAAGTGGCCCACCTCAGGGGTATGGATTGAGAGCGCTGGAGATTCTAAGTGCTAGAAAATGAGACAAACATGCCCTGAAGTTGGGTTGGCAGGAGAGCAGCTCTTGAAGACCCGAACCCAGCTGTAGCCAAGAGCCACTGTCTAAAGCGCTTACACATGGAGGACGAAGCAGGCTTGTTTTCTCTTGCTTTCAGTGGGAGGATCCGAACTAATGGCTTCAAGTTCTTGGTTGCAAGAAGGGAGAGTCTGAATCTTGGAGATTGTTCTGATGCTAAGAGCTGATTGACAGTGGAAGGGACTCCCTCAGAATGTGGTGGACTTCCTTCATTGGTGGTTCTTAGGCAGAGGCTGGATGGCCATCTGCCACAGATGAGACTTGGGCCAGATGACACTCAGGGCCCCTTCCTACTCTTCAATTCTATGATTCTTTAAATCAGTCATTGCATTTTTATTTCTATGTTTATTGTTGAAGACTAAAATAGGCTTCATTAAAATACACAGTAAAAGAATTCCATTAAGATATTAAGCATCCATAATTAAAATGTCCAGCAAAACAACCCATTAAAGGGACACAGCAATTAATAGGTAGAAAGGAAAAGAACAATGTGTTTTCAGTAATATTATCTAAGAGGACCTTTCCCATTTTCTTTCAGGGTCCAGTGTGCTTTGAAGCTGTAGCTGTGTGTTTCATGGCTGAGGAGTGAGCGTTGCTGGATCCTGACCAGAGAGCTCTGCATAAGGACGTCATGGAGGAGAATCGTGGGATCGTGGCCTCTCTTGGTAAGGCTCCCTATGGGATCATAATATACGTATTGAAATTCCATAATACTGTATCTCTATGTGACAAATGTCCCAGATTTGGATGGCGCTCAACAGCGCCACCTAGAGCACCTAGGATTCTAACACCCCTAAAACTCACCTTGAATCAAGCGGTATTGACTGTTTGGTCTGTGAAGATTCTTCCTCCAGTTATGCCATTGTAAACCATGATCAGGCTGTCTGAAGTTCCCAGGCCTTTTAAATGTAGTCTTCAGAGTTGTTAGGGAAGTGGATGTAGATTCTGTCAGGTTTTGTGTTTTTGTTTCTGCTTCTGTCTGTTTTTGGTTGACCAAGGAGGTGACTGACCAAGGTGGAGCAGATACTATGATTGCCCCAAACAATATTCATCCCAGAAAAAAGCCAGGTTTTTTGGATCTCATGTTCCCACAAATATGTCTGTGAAGGTAGTAAGTGCTCACATTTATCTCCCCTTAGTTCATCCTCTATCACAAGTGGTCTTTAGCATTGTTCAATAATTGGTGGTCCATTTCTTCCTGAGGCACTAATCTGCTTCTGTCTTTGTTTCAGGTGGTGATGAATTAGAAGAACAAGGGAGACCACAACAAAATCCACACATTGGAGAAGCCATATCAATTCATACAGGGGATAAACCATATCAGTGCCTTGAATGTGGCAAGAGCTTCAGTGAGAGAGCCCATCTCAGGGCCCATCAAAGAATTCATACAGAGGAAAAACCATATAAGTGCCTGGAATGTGGCAAGAGCTTTAGACAGAGCATCCATCTCACTTCCCACCAAAGAATTCATACAGGGGAGAAACCATATCTGTGCTTGGAATGTGGGAAGAGCTTCCGTCACAGTGCCAACCTCACTTCCCACCAAAGAATTCACACAGGGGAGAAACCCTACCAATGCTTGGAATGTGGAAAGAACTTCAGTCAGAGGGCCAGTCTCATTTCCCATCAAATAATTCATACAGGGGATAAACCATATCAGTGCCTCGAATGTGGCAAAAACTTCAGTTGGAAAAAAAGTCTCACATATCATCAAAGAATTCATAGAGGGGAAAAACCCTTTCAGTGCTTGGAATGTGGAAAGAGCTTCAGATGGAGCGCCCATCTCACTTCCCATCAAAGAATTCATACAGGGGAGAAACCATAGAAGCATAAAGTTGTAGAGTTGAAAGGGGCACTGAGGGGCATCTAGCTGAACCCTGTGCAGTGCAGGAATCTTAGCTAAAGCCTCCATGACAGATGACTATCCAACCTCTGCTTAAAACCTCCAGTGAAGCAAAGTCCCACCATTTTCTGATGGAGTCCATCCCACGGTTGAACAGCTCGTACCACCAGAAAGTTCTGCCTGATCTTTGAATTTCCTTTCTTTCTCTGTGCCTCTTGAATACAGTGGGAAGGGGGTGCCCGAGCACCTCTCAGAGAAGGCAGTGGTGGAGAACATTGGGAGACAAACTGGACCTCTGCATAGGGCATTCTGAAGCATTCAAAGCTATTCATAAAGACATTCTCACAGTATCCCTATAAGGTGGACCAGCAGCATTTCTCCAGTATTGCAGGAAGCTGAGAGAAGGGATGGAGAGTGGAGATGGGTTCGAATCATAGACTCTGTTCTCTGCAAGTTGCACACACAAAATCCACTCTGAATTGTGTTGCTTATTGACATCTGTATTGGACACACACACACAGCCGGCACTGGCTGAACCAGTTTTAGGGTTTCATAATTATTGCTTTCTTAAATTGTCATTTCAAAGTGGGGGTGTTTTGGAAGGGGCATTGAGCTATGTATGCTGCCTTGAGCTGGAAAGGTGGCTGTGACTTTGCTCTAAGTCTGGAGAAGAGGAAGGGGAGTTGCCATGGAGAATGGGCAGGCAGACCTTTCCCAGGTCCCAAGTCTGTAGCCCTGAATCTCCTGGGTGTGTCCAGGTTCTTTTTTGCTTTGTTTTTAGGGAGGGCTTTTCATGAGTCCATTCTTGGCCACACACACACACTTCAAAATCAGGGATATGGGCTGGAGACACATTTCTTATATTTTTATGGTTCTTTAGCTGCATTGCAGTTATACCTATTCCACTTCTCCTTAAAGTTGCTCAAAGAGGTATTCATGGGTCTCCTTTTACCAGTATTGATCTCAAGCATTGAGTGTCATGGACCAGTCCTGTGGAACCCCCTGCCACTAGAGATTCAGGGGGCGCCTTCTGTGCCGGCTTTTAAACACCTGCAGGCCATTAAGAGAACATCCCTCACAAGAGTCTATTGATGCTTGTGTTTTAGATATTTCCTTTTGCTTTTAACCTGTTGTTTAAGTTTTTGTTTGGTTTTATGTTTTTATATTGCTGTAAACCACTGGCATTCTGATGCAGCTGTCCATAAATATTAACATACAAACAAGCAATCCTGTGAGGTAATTTAGGCTGAGAGACAGGGACTTTCTGCTCCAAGGTCGCACACTGAGCTTTCCGCCCCCCCTCCCAGCTCCCTCTCTGCTTAATATGACCCATAATCACAAAATCTTTAAAATAAATGCATCAATACAAATGATGGTTTATGCCGCAAAACTAACAGTCGCAAGGATACCTTTTTGCAATGGCCACGGTTGCATTTGAATGCAAGACCAAACTAGAGTACAGTCTTCAAAACAACCACATGAAATCAAAATGAAATGTTTCAGAAGTTCCTGCAAGGATGGAACATTGCTCCAAAGACAGAGGCGAGGGGGCCGGGTTCTCCTGCTTCCAGAGAGGAGTCCCTGAACCTGAACTAAGACACCCAGCTTCAAAACCGCAATGAAACAACCGGTCACAGAAATCCTATCCTGCTTAGAGATGGGCATTCCAGTTCTTTAGCTCAAGAAATCTGAGGCCGGGGAACCTGGAGAGCCATTGAGGGTTTGTCCTCCATACATTTAAAGCACCTTTCTTCCCCTCCCCCCACACCCCATACTTGAATTTACTTTGAAGTTGTTGACGTAAAAAAAAATGCTCCATTGCTGCAACATCAGTTTGGGGGTTTTCTATATAAGTGCTTAGGTATCAGGACATAATATGTACATTTTAAGGTGTCATATTAGTGTTAGGGATTGTTTGTGTTAAAGGGGAAAAGAAACAACAAAACTTGTGAGCCCCAGCGAGAGGGGTTTCCCAACTTCAATAGGTCTGGCTCTGTGGGTCCCAAATCAGTCATGTCCAAGCAAGGGACCACAGCCAAGAAAAACAGCGGCAGCCACGCCAAATCGTTTATTTTGTTGCCACAAAGTTTCTAACTTTAAGCAAAGCAAAGAAGAACCAAGATCAAAGGTTACCTCCTTTTTTAAAAATACGCAGAGTTTCCCAGCATACATCTGCGAAAGCATCATGAAAGCCGTCAGAAGGAAGGTGTGGTGACAAACGGGAGCCCCCGACACCCCCCTGTCCCTCAAGGCAGGGATTAGACATATTTCACCTAGCAGAGAAAGTATTTACACTTCCTTTCGTTGTTTTGTATCGCTTGGCACACCCAGGTTTGCTGCACCTCGTGAATCTCCACCCTGAGGTGGGTTTTCCTGCACTTGAAAGTCTGCCGGGCTCCTGTCTAGCCCTTGGTAAGGTGTGATCCTGGGGCCACGCTCCCAGGATTGGGGCCTACCTGCCCAATTCATCTCATGACTCAGCCCCCCCCCCCCCTGCCTCTGCCTTGGAACCAAGGAAAAACATTTATTCGGCTATTCCTAATGAGTTTCTGTGTTTCTTCCACTCAAAATATAGAGGAGAAAGGCTGGCGCTTCGGCGCGCGTCCCTTGGGGACCTCCTGCCCTTTGAGGGCGAGCGAGGTGGTCCTTGGCGGCTCTTTGCAGACTTTGAGAGAGGCGATTCAGCCTTTTCTTCGGCCTGGGGCTGCTGATTCGCGAGTGGGATTAAGGTTCAAAGGTCCGTTCTGCAGGCTGTGATTGGTCAGCTGTTCAACAGGGCGGCTCCTGGTCGGTCAGATAAAGAAAAGGCGGTCTTCCCCTCCTGCTCCCAAAAGTGGTTCCTGTGCAAGTCTTGTTCTGTGCTGGGCAGCCTCTTCGCCTCGGCGTTGGCCCGCTGCCGGACAGGCGGATGAGCCCCTCTCCGCTTTGCCCGTACCATCACATTTCCAGTCCAGAATGCCCATATATGGATCTAGGAGGCGACCACACCGGGAATCCGTTGTCCAGTTCTGGTCCCCTCGCCTCGGGGGGTAGACTTCCCTATGAAGAAAGGCTGCAGCGGTTGCCTCTTTCTAGCTTAGAGGCAAGCCAAGGGAGACGCACCTTGAGCTGGGCGGGGGGGGGGGGGCGTCGCCCTGCAAAGGTGAAAGGGAACCGAGCTGCATTCCTAGAGAGGCATGTCAGGGAGGGGGTTTCCTTCCTCCGAAGCTCCTTCCTGCAAAGGGAAGGGGGGCTTTCGTCTCTCTTCTCTCTTCTCTTCGCTGCACGAGCTGCCTTGGTGGCGCCTCCTGGAATCCGGTGAGTCTCCTTTCTCTGATAGCGCAGGGTGCATTGGGGAGAAGGCAGGGCGTCCCAAGGCGGCATGCGCGGGGGTGGGGGTGGGGGGCGAGGTCCATGCAGGGACCCCCAAGTCAGGCAGCTGAAATCCCCGCCCTTTGCCTGCGCAGGAGATCTGCAACTTCACTTGGATCCATTCGCTGCTTGACACTTTGGGGAGGGGTCTTTGGCTTAGAGGGGGGATTATGTACAGTATTGGTATAGTATTAATTTTCTATACCACTTAATATATTATAAATATAAACGATGCACAGGAAATGGCAGCAACAACAATGTAAACAAATACACATTTCAAAAAGACGCTGTTGCATATAAAAATGTTACATTGATACAAAGTTTCTCTCTCTCAGTAGATACATCAGTAAAGCAAATAAACTCAATTCAGATTAATGAATAAGTACCATTTATTAATAGGGGCTGTAGCCCAACAGAAACATTTGGACTTAAAATAAACGCAAGAAACAAAAAGGAAAACCTGACCTATACATTTAGTGAATAAAGTCCATTGGAAGGTGGAGGGCAGAGAAGAGAAAGCGCTTCTTGGTGCGATGCAGAGTTAAACCTTTGGAACTCCCTGCCAAAGGAGGCGAGGCTGGGACCAGGGCGGGGAGGAGGAGGAGGAGAGGCTTTGCTTGGCTTCATCCTCCAGAGCTGAGCTCTTGTCTCCCCAGCGATGCTGCTGAATCCCAGTTGCTGGAAGGAAGCGCAGGGGGAGAGAGAGGCTCTTGCGCCCCAGTCTGGCTGGGGGGCTTCCCATTGAGGCCCCAGTGGGAACGGGGGTGGGGATACTCCAGAGGGGCCCAATGGCCTGATCCTGCATGGCTCCTCTCCTGCTCTGATGCTGAGCTCCTCCAGATGCAAGTCCTCTGCTGCCCTTCAGTTAGAAGTAAAGCTTTCCCAGTTCCCTGGATTCTTTGGAGGAAGCCATGGCTCTTTAAAGGGGTCTGACCCTGCTGTGAAGATGCTCGGCTTCCTTGAGGCTCCATGTGTATCTTGAGGCTTAATTTTCCACCCTCAGGCTTGAGGCTTGTTGTCGTTGTTGTTGTTCTGGTTGTTATCCTTATTACTCTTATTACTGATACCCTTTATGGAATGCTCTCCCCAGGGAGGCCCACCTGGCGCCTTTCTTACAAATCTTCAGGCAACACTTGCCTGATCCACATCAAATGGCCTTTTAGATGTGTCTGTGGGAAGGGGGGGTCATTGGTTTGTTTTGCTTTTGCTTTGCATTTTATGTTTTCACTCTGTTTTTTTATGTTGTGAACTACCCTGTGATCTTCGGATGAAGGGTGGAATACAAATTAAATAAATAATAATAATAATAATGACAATACATTTATTACCCAGAGCAGGTTACAAGCATTTTAACATTCCATATTAAAAGGAGCTAGAACGAAGGACAGCCATAGGAAGGTAGGTCCTGAAAAGGCAAGAATCGGAGGCCTTGGACAAGAGGGGAAGGGGCCAGGTGCCCCTCTGTGGGGAGGGAATGCCCCAACCGAAGTACTGGCCCCAGGATAGCCGCTCTAGGGCCACCCCCAAACTGCCAAGAGTGCCCCTTCTGCCAACCTTGACCCCCAAGAGGGTCTGTGGGGAAGGAGGCGGTTATTCAGATATTGGGAGGCCTAAGTGGATCCCTCCTGTGAGCCTCTTGAATTGGGCCCAGAAATTAATGGACATCTGTGGCAGCTGTTTTAAGACAGGAATTAGATATGTTCTCAAGGGTTTGGGGAATTCAGTGAGGTGGGAGAGACACATGGATGCCACCTGGAGCTCCTTGGAGAAAAGGGGGAGATAGAAATACCGTGAATCAAGAGAGGGAACCCAACCCATGATCTGGCTGCTGCATTTTGGGACGGTTTCTGAGTTGTCTTCAAGGGCAGCTCCATGTAGAGGGCATTGCAATGATCCCATCCGATCCAGAGCATGGAATACCATGGTCAAGTACTCTCTTTTTTAAAATAATAATAATAAATAATTAAAGATTTTATTAGTACAATAGCAAAGATAACAGAAAAAACAGAAAAGAAAACAAGAAAAGAAAATGTAGAATTAACATCTTTTAATAACCATATTTTCTTCGCTTTTTGGACTTCCTCTCATCTCTCGCTCCTGCATTCCAAATTTATACAACTTTAACCAGCAATTTATCGCCTTGTTTCAATTCTTATTCTATAAATTTCCAATATTGTGTCCCTAACTTTGAATACTTTTGTCTAAGTCTTAAGTCCCTGATTTGGGCATGTTATTTATTCAAAATTTATCTTTCTCTTAAAAATTCACTCATTCTCATATTCTTTTCAACTAGCTTAATGGTGCCGTGTTATTTTCAGTCTCGCATCCATCTTAGCACTCAAACAATTTGCAATGTTTTTGTAAATAGTCCTTAAATTTCTTCCAATCCTCTTCCACTGCTTCCTCTCCCAGGTCTCGGATTCTGCCGGTCATTTCTGCTAGTTCCATATAGTCCATCAGTTGCATCTGCCATTCTTCCAGCGTGGGCAAATCTTGGGTTTTCCAGTATTTGGCGACAAGTATCCTTGCTGCTGTTGTTGCATACATTAAAAATGTTCGGTCCTTCTTTAACACCCTCTGGCCAACAATGCCCAAAAGAAAGGCCTCTGGTTTCTTAGGAAAGGTATACTTAAATACCTTTTTCAGCTCATTGTATATCATTTCCCAGAAAGCCTTAACCCTAGGGCAAGTCCACCAGAGGTGAAAGAACGTTCCTTCAGTTTCCTTACATTTCCAACACTTATTATCAGACAGACCATGGTCAAGTACTCTCTGTCCCAAGTGGACTGTGTCAGGGACTGGACATCAGAGGAGGAATAGTGGTGACCGTCCTCCCCCTTCTCCTGAACCTTTCCTAGAAGAGGAGGATAGTATAGATGTACAACAGTGGTTTGCAGAAGGTCATGACTCTAAGACAGAAGAGGGACAAAGCTGGGAGATAATGGGAGAAGGGCGGGGAGCAGCAGAGCTGGAGCAGCTGGCTGACATGTTATCATTAGAAAGCATTCCAGACCCCCCTTCCCCCAGGACCCAGAGAGCAGTGAAAGTGGGACAGCAGAAAGCGAATAGGCAAGGGGCCTTATGCAGCCACTGTGAAAGGGTGGAGCTGCTGACGACTGAGAGGAAAGTGGGGGAGGGAGGAGATTACGCAGAGCAACGCCATTATCCAAGAAATGGCATCCTGCATCTCTCTCTGTGAGCATTGAATAAAAGACTTTGGTAAGAGCTTCTTGTTTTTCCATTACTGGCAGCCTGCTGTGAGGGAGGGGGATCTGATTTCCTGAAGCCTGACAGACTGACTGGCAAACTACCTGAGCTGGAAATGGGCACTCCTAGCCACTGAGGCCACCTGAGCCTCAAATGACCATGAAATGAGATTCGTCCGCCATGACTTGGTCTTCAGAAACCCATGCTAGGTGTTAGTAGTCTCAGCATCCTTTTCTAACTCCTCACAGACCGACTGTTGAATTGTCTGTTCTAGGACCTTCCCTGGTATCAATGTCAAGCTCACCAGCTGGTACATATCTGGGTCTTATTCCCCTCCCCCCTTGAGAACGCTGGTCTGCAGGACGTCACCTGTTCTCCAAGATTTCTCAAAGATCATAGACAGAAACTCTGAAGTTACATAAGCAAGCTCCTTTATTACCCTTGGATGCAGCTCCTCAGGCCTGGAGATTTGAATTCATTTAAAATAGCTAGGAGTTCCCTTGCTCAGAGGTGTAGCAAGGCCATGTGGTACCCGGTGCGGAATTTTGTTGTCTCACACAAACACACCCCAAGTTGGGAGTCAGGACTTCTTGCAGTCCATGGGACTTCTTGCTTTTCCTTAGAATGTCCTTATTTTCATTGGAGAAATGTTGTTAGGTATGGAGTTATCCGACGCCGGAGCCGTCTGGATGCAATCAGATGGCACAAGGAAGTATTTTTTAATGTTTAATGTTTTATTATGTTTTTATATATGTTGGAAGCAACCCAGAGCGGTTGGGACAACTCAGTAAGATCTATAGGTTATAAACAGTAAAATTTATCGGAGAAATTTTGGAGAGTATGAGTCACTGGTCTGATGAACCTTTCCCCCTGCAAGCTGCTCCTCTTTCTGTTTCCAATGGAAGGAGCAGCTCGCCACGTCAGCCAGGAGGGTCCCCACCCGCCGCCCAAGATAACTTCTCGGACTGCGCAACGCACGCGGCTTCTGCTGGGCTCCTGCTCTGGAGGCGAAAACGCAGAGAGGGAGAGAAGGGTGAGCTGGGTGCGCACGGCTTGCCAAGGGTTAAAAGGAGCTGGATTCCTAGAGAGGACAGGATATAAAAGTGTCACGGGGGGGAGGTCCTCCCTTCCCCCTCCCTTCCTGCAAGAGGGGGAGGGGGCTGTCGTCTCCTTTGCAAATGCTGCCTCGGCGGCGCCTTCTGCAGGCTGGTGAGTCTCCTCTCTGTTACCCCGGAGGGGGCATTGGGGAGAAGAGGGCTTCACTGCCCCCCCGCCCACCCCCCAAATCAGGGAGCCGAGGGTCCCCCTCCATCTCTGCAAAGCCAGGGCGGGGGCTCGTTCCCAGGAGGTTTGCAGCTACAGACCCATGGGTGCCCCCTTGAGCTCATTGGAGAAATAAAGGGGAGTATAACTATGCCATAAAGGGATCCCAGCCCATAATGTGGCCGCGTGATTGTGGGCCCGTTTCCAGCTCGTCTTCAGGGGCATCTCCGCAGAGAGGGCATTGCAAGGATCCCCTCGGGTCCAGAGCCGGGCAGCTGAGACCCCACCCCCGGAGGGCGCCGTGTTCAGCTGATCCACCTGGGCAACCCCTCCCCCCACGGAGCCGACTTTCTTTCCTCCACCTGCTCCTTAAATCAAACGCAGCTTGGCCTGGACGTTGGCAGCAGCAGTCCTGGTTTATTGGGGGGTTTCCCGAAATGGATTATCTGGATGGATTCTAGGCACTGACCTGATCAAAAGATCATAGCAGAGTTTCTGACGCAGGAACAGAATTTTGGAAGGTAGCTGAATGTAGAAAGTGTGCGTTTTTCCTGAACTGTTTGATCCCTGAATGTGCTGCTTGTAAATACACATGGTTTTAGTCCACTCATAGGTTGCTTTATACAAGGAATAGAGGTCTAGAAATTCAAGTTATTGTTATAGGCCCAGGGTCCTTTGACTTGCCATCCCCACTACTGGCTCCCTGTTGCTACTCTGCTTCAAAAAAAAAAAAGGAAAAAACAAAGGTCCCCGGATTCATTGAAAAAAATCTGGTGACCATAGTGTAGGGTGGTATACAGATATAATAAATAATAATAACAATGGAAATATTTCTAAATGAAATGAATAAAAAAAAAGAAAAACTGGTGAAAGATTGGAACAAGGAGGTCACAAATGTGTGGTATGGACCCTCCTCCGTATATAGAAATAGTCTACCGGACATCAGATGCCACAAATAAATGTTACTTTGTTTTAAATTACATTATTAAATTATGCTTAAATAAGGGAAAATAGATTTTCATCAGAAACCCAGGATATATGCACATATGCACTCAGTATATTAATAAAACAGTGCTGTTGTGGTGAAAACAAAAAAATTCCTTCCAGTAGCACCTTAAAGACCAACTAAGTTAGTTCTTGGTATGAGCTTTCGCTGTTGTGGTGGTTATAATATTTGTACCGCACCCATCTGACTGAGTTGCCCCAACCACTCTGGGTGCCTCCCAACACAATATTATCAACACAATAAAACAGCAGCCATTGAAAACTTCCCGATACAGGGCTGCCTTCAGATATCTTCTAAAAGTTGTGTAGTTCTTTATCTCCTTGACATCTGCTGGGAAGGAAGTTCCCCAGGCAGGGTGCCACTACCAAGAAGGCCCTCCGCCTGCTTCCATGGGCATTTTGGGGCATCTCAGCTTCCCACCTGTGCAAGCAGAGTTGCCTTTGCAGCAGAGTCCAAAAACAAAACAAAACTCCACAACCAGGTCAAGCACCGGCAATCTGGATCCCATCCTGACTGAAAGCAAGGTCAGAAAATAATGCAAGCGTAATTCCACTGGGGGTTCACGCTAAGTACAACACAGCAAGACGGGGGGAGTAATATCAGGAACATGGAGCCAGAAAGCTGTGCTATTTCCATATAATCTCATACATTATGGCCCCCCAGACCACAAACTAGCCTTAGTTGTCGTCATCAGAGGAGTTTCAAGGACTGCATACTCATGAGTAGACCCCTTGCTCCTGAGCTGTAGAAGTTGTCTTCTGATCTCTTGCAGGCCTCCTGAGAGCACAGATGGATGAGCAAGACCCAGCTGGCCCTGAAGCAGGAAGAGGCCATGCCATGGAAACTGGAAGCCATGGGGGATTCTGGGAAAACTCAGTGCAGTTGGGTGAGGTGGACACTCTTGGCTCAGAGGCGCAGAGCCAGCAGTTGAGACAGTTCTGCTACCAGGAGGCCAAAGGACCCCGAGAGGTTTGCAGCTGGTTCTACCACCTTGACCGTCAGTGGCTGAAGCCAGAAAGGCACACGAAAGCTAAGATGTTGGACCTGGTGATCTTGGAGCAGTTCCTGGCTGTCCTTCCAGCGGAGATGGAGAGCTGGGTGAGGGAATGCGGAGCAGAGACCAGTTCCCAGGCCGTGGCCCTGGCCGAAGGCTTCCTCCTGAGTCAGGCGGAGGAGAGGAAGCAGGCGGAGAAGCAGGTGAGAGAAACTTTCCTCTTAATTCTCCCAAGGAGCTCTGAACAGGAGGGAGAAGATCCTAAAATACTGTTCGAATTGATCATCCTTTTTTAGGAAGTATCCAAGGCATTTTGCCTCTACCATTTTTGTTGCTCTTTCAGGAAAAGGATCTGGTTGTGGAAATGGGCTCCAGTTACTCTGAGGCAGAGAGGACTCCGTTGGACACCAGAGAGAGTTCACTAGGTAAGGAGGAAGGAGTTTCTTCCCTGTTTGGTCTTTCTGTTGCTTTTGAAAGTAATCTCTGAGTTCTTTCAATGGGGGGGGGGGGAGACATTTGGGACCAAGGGCCCAGAAGAGCACAACAAAACTATGAAATTGGTATGACCACCAAAATGTACATTTTGGAAAAGCATGCACTCCTGGCTTCCAACTAACCTTTGTCTCTCAGGTGAAAGAAGAATGCCAGCAAGACCTCCTCACCCGTCTTTTCCTGGTGGTGGAGAGGAAACAGCAGCTGTAGAAGCAGATCAGGTAGGAGGAAGGAGCCTTGTGGGGAAAGAGGCTCAGGAGTGGGGCAGCCAGGTTTTCTCTGGGGATGAAGAAATCCCTCTCTTCCTCTTTGGTTTCGTCAAAGCTGTTCCAAACAAAGGCTGAAAGTGCCATTCAAGAAGGTCTATCTGCTGAAAACCAGGAACAGCCTCCTCACCTTTACTAGCCTTCTGTATGTCCGTAGTGTTATTTATCAGCATTTGCAGTTATATTAATAAATTTATGATTGAGTGCTCTGCTGGGCTTCAAAGCAGTTGACCTAGTACAATGCAGCATCCCAAAAAATGAAGCAGTCACAGCAGATTCATCCAGTATTATTTGCTGAAGGCCAATGAGCATAACAGTTCATGAATCCAACTCTCTGTCAGGGACCGTGCTGAGATGGGCTGCACTGAGGAGGAATGGTGGGAGCCTCCCCTCTCCTTGCTCCTGATCAGGAATCTTCCCAGGAGCAGTGGGACAATATACCTGTATTTTTCGCTCTATAAGACGCACCAGACCACAAGACGCACCTAGTTTTTGGAGGAGGAAAACAAGAAAAAAAATATTCTGAATCTCAGAAGCCAGAACAGCAAGAGGGATCACTCTTGCTGTTCTGGCTTCTGGGATAGCTGCGCAGCCTGCATTTGCTCCATAAGACGCACACACATTTCCCCTTGCTTTTTAGGAGGGAAAAGTGAGTCATAGAGCAAAAAGTATGGTAGATTTGGACAAGTGGTTTGCAGAGGGACATAGTTCAGAAGGCAGAAATTGGGAAATACTGGATGGGGAACAGCTAGGAGAAGAAGGACTTGGAGAGTTAACAGACTCACTGTCACTGGAAAGTGTTCATCTACTCAGCCGAAGGTCAAGAAGAGCAGAGAAAGTGGCAGCACAGGGAGCACAGTTGTTAGGAGATCAAGTTAGAAGATGTGGGTGACTAGGGCGGAAGTGAGCGGAGCCCTTAATTGGGAGCACCTTCATTCCTAGGAAATGGATTCTTTGTTCTGACTGGTAGGAAGTCTCCGTTCCATGTATTCTGCTTATCTGCTGCCAAAGGGGGGAGGAAGCCGATTTCCTGACGCCAGACACTCTTCAGGACTGGCAGAGCTCTTAAGAATCCAGTTGCAGTAAAAAAACAAAAACAAAAAACTTAAGACTAAGAACTAAACAATTAGACATACTAGGTACAGATCACCCCACCAGAAATAGAGAGAGAGAGAAAGTGAAAATCAGGATTCCTCCGGCCTCTGTTTATAGGCAGCATGACCTTGGGATAGAAAAATAACAGGGCCGGCATCAACCAGCTGTACTCAGCTTCTCTGAAGGAATAACCCAAAAATCAAGAACATTCTGCTCATTTCCAGGCAGAATGGAAAAATTGCTGACCAGCTAGTCACTTGCCACTTGCAGCTTGTAGTAGCTTCTAGCTCATGAGACCCAAACAAGTTTCCAGAACCTTCTTGAATCAATAGAATAGGAAAGATCTTTGCATATTAGACAAATACTTTCTATAGCAAAAATTGCAAGCCATGTCAGTGATACCACCTCCCTCTTACCTATCCACAAGCCTTGCATTCTACCCCAGATCCTTTTTGGCTGCTCCAAGATTTCAGACTTGTCTACCAGTTTGTGATCCAAAAACACTTAGTGGTGTCCAACCCTCAGAGCGCCATCCCTGCAGGGACCAAGTGTACAGCCTAGTGGACCTTTGCTCAGCATTGTTGAGTCTTCTCACTGCAATTAACACAACACAGCAATGAACAGGCAGGAAACACCACCGCAAAGTGTAGTAGATAATCTTTAGACTGCCTTAGAGGAGGACCCTTGTCTTTTTCCTTTCAGAGTCCTCTGTGCTTTGAAGATGTAGCTGTGCATTTCACGGAGGAGGAGTGGGCGTTGTTGGATCCTGACCAGAGAGCTTTGCATAAGGAAGTCATGGAGGAGAATCGTGGAATCATGGCCTCCCTCGGTAAGGCTGCAAGTTGGATGATAATATGTGCTTTGAAATTCATAATAATAATAATAATAATAATAATAATAATAATAATAATTTATTTATACCCCGCCCTCCCCAGCCAAGGCCGGGCTCAGAGCGGCTTACAAGCAATAATAAAAACAAGATGAATGATTACAACTTAAAAACAAAAATAAAATTCAACTAATTCAATTAAAATAATGGAACATTAAAATATTAAAATATAGCCTCATCCCAGGGAAGAAGGAAAAGAAAAAAGAAAGAGAGGGAAGGAGGGAATCAAATTGGCTCCAAGCCAAAGGCCAGGCGGAACAACTCTGTCTTACAGGCCCTGCGGAAAGAAATCAGATCCTGCAGGGCCCTGGTCTCATGAGGCAGAGCGTTCCACCAGGCCGGAGCCAGAGTTGAAAAGGAAATGATATATGGATGGAGCTCAATAGAACCACCTACAGCACCTGGGATTCTAACAGGGCACAGGGCACCATAACTGGAGGGGTATGGATTGTTTCGTCTTTGAAAATTCCTCCTCCAGTTATTTTTAAAATCATGATCAGGCTGCTCTGAATTGCCCAGGCCTTCATAAATGCAGTTTTCAGAGTTCTTAGGGAGGTGAAAGTAGATTCTGTCAGGATTTGTATGTTTGTTTTTGCTTCTGTCTGTTTTTGGTTGACCAAAGAGACTATGGACCTTGGAAATGGAGCAACAAACAGGTGACTGACAATAGAGATGCAGATAATTCCATGATTGGGCCAAAAAAAATCCATTCAAGAAAAGAGCCAGGCTTTGCACATCACAGGTTCCCACAAATCCGTCCATGAATACCAGTCAGCAAAGGCAGTGAACCCTGTAGTAAGACCTCATGCCTAACCCTCCACCCTTCTTCCACTATCACAAGAGATAATTTTCATTGTCCAATCATTTGGGGCTCCATTTATTTCTGAGGTTCTAATCCATTTCTCTCCCCCTTGCAGGTGACATTGAATTGGCAATGAAGAACAAGGGAGACCATGACAAAATCCACACAGTAGAGAAACCATATGAATATTTGGAGTGTGCAGAGAGCTCCATCTCCCTTTCCACTTCCTATCAAATAAATCCTATTGGGATGAAACCATATCAGTGTTTGGAATGTGGAAAGAGTTTCACCCGGAAGGAAAGTCTCACTGCCCATCAGAGAATTCATACACTGGAGAAACCATTTCACTGTCAAGAGTGTGGAAAGCACTTCAGATGGAAGTCAAATCTCACTTCCCATCAAAGAATTCATATGGGGGAGAAACCATTTCAGTGTTTGGATTGTAGAAAGAGCTTTACCCACAAGAAAATTCTCATTTCCCATCTAAGAGTACATACAGGGGAGAAACCCTATCAGTGTTTGGAATGTGGAAATAGCTTTAGTCACAGTGCCTCTCTCAATTTACATCGAAGAATTCATACAGGGCAGAAGCCATATCAGTGCTTAAAATGTGGAAAGAGATTCGGTCGGAGCTCCACACTCGCCAACCATCAAATAACTCATACAGGGGAGAAACCATATCAGTGCTTGAAATGTGGAAAGAGCTTCACCCAGAAGGAAAGTCTCACTGCCCATCAGAGAATTCATACACTGGAGAAACCATTTCAATGTAAAGAGTGTGGAAGGAACTTCAGTTGGAAGGCAAGTCTCACTGCCCATGAAAGAATTCATACAGGGGAGAAACCATATCAATGTTTGGAATGTGGAAAGAACTTCAGTCATAGCTCCCATCTTGCTTCCCATCAAAGAATTCATACAGGGGAGAAACCATATCAATGTTTGGAATGTGGAAAGAGCTTCAGTCAGAGCTCCCAACTCACTTCCCATCAAAGAATCCATGCAGCGGAGAAACCATATCAGTGCTTGGAATGTGGAAAGAGTTTCAGTCGAAAGGACAATCTCACTTCCCATCGAAGAATCCATACAGGGGAGAAATTGTATCAGTGCTTGGAATGTGGAAAGAGCTTCAGTCACAGCAACCATCTCACTTCCCATCAAAGAATTCATACAGGGGAGAAACCCTATCAATGTCTTGAATGTGGAAAGAGCTTCAGAAAAAGCATTCATCTCACTTTCCATCAAAGAATTCATACAGGACAGAAACCATATCAGTGCATGGAATGTGGAAAGAGCTTCAGTAGAAAGGACCATCTCACTTGCCATCAAAAAATTCATACAACGGAGAAACCATATCAATGCTTGGAATGTGGAAAGAGTTTCATTAGAAAGGACCATCTCATTTTCCATGAAAGAATTCATACAGGGCAAAAATCCTATCAGTGCTTGGATTGTGGAAAGAGCTTCAGTAGAAAGGACCATCTCACTTCCCATCAAAGAATCCATACAGGGGAGAAACCATAACAGTGCTTCAAATGTGGAAAGAGCTTCAGATGGGCAAGCTCACTTTCCATCCAAGAACTCACAGCAGGGAGAATAGTTGAATTGTAGAATCATAGTGTTGGAAGGGACTTAGAGGGTACATTCACATGTATGTGGGTGCAGAAGGACACACACACATGCCAATCCCAGACACTACTTACAGCAATCCAGCCAGACCTTCCCCCTCCGGGGGGGGGACTTGTGAGTGCCTTCAGTACTGTATGGGGGGGGAGCCTGTGCCCTGTGGGTGGGTGTGTCAGCTTGCATTTTTTAGTGCAGAAAGTATTGATCTGATGTGTAGAGATCTCTCCTTTTCTTTCCTATGCTACTTAATTTTAGAGGGTTCTGGAAGCTTCTAGAAGGTTCATGATGTTTGAGTTATACCTTCTGAGAAGCTGAGTACAGCTGGTTTAAACCATTTCTCTTATCTCTTTCTGTCAAGGTCATGCTGACTAAAAAAGGAAGGCCAGAAGGAGCCTGAGTTTCACTTTCTCTTTCTCTCCCTTCTGGTGTGGTGTTCTGTATATTGTGTTAAAGTATAGTCTTCTTGTTTTATTGAAGTGTAAGTTAAGTGTGCTGTAACTGGATTTCTGAATGCATTGGATTTGTGACCATTATGCTCATTTGCCTTCAGTAGCAGTAAAGCTCTGTTGAATGAAATATTAATTGCCTCTGGTCAATTTTTTTTGGAATTTTGGCACATTTAAATTTTTACTCTGCTACCTATACATTGGAATCTACTCTGGATCACTAATGTTTAGCATTTCAATGACAGGTTGTAGCTGCACTACCTTCTTGCAAGAAGCGTTGGACCAGGCAGAGGGAACCCAAAGGGACTCCTGCTCACCTGAGCCCAAGGCTGCCCCAGGTGTGTGGAGGGTGTTGCAGGGGAGCCTTTGATCCAGGGCATCCTTCAGGAAGGGCAGGAGGTCCAGCACCTGACCTGCTAGAGGATCTGCCTTCTTTCTACCTGCCCACCTGAGGGAGGCTCACCAGGTGAATTTGTGGATGTGCTGGGTGGGCTGTCTGTGGGAATATCAGGGGGCAGGTGGACGGTCAGTCAGTCCAAATTCCCTTAGGACCCAGGAGTCTGGAGGTTGGAACTCTCCCTGTGGCGACAGGTCCCTCCTGTAGGGCAGAGGTCAAGGGTCTGCCCCAGATAGGGCCATGAGTTCTGCAGACCCTGCTTGGCCAGAGTGGAGCTGCTACAATGATCTCTCCCCAGAGTGAATCTCCTTGCAGTTCCCAGAAGATTATGCTTCGCCCATAGAGTTCATTGCTTTTCTCCTATCTCCTTCTGCTTTAGCTATTTCATGCATTAATCGTTTCATATATGTGTCTCTTCGCTTTCATTCTCTTCTCTTCCACTCATGCCTGTGGGGAAGAACACTAGGAGGACCCAAGCGCAAGAGTCCTCTCTTCTCCCACAGCTTCCATAAACTCGTATTCAGAAGCATCACTGCCTTCAACTGAGGAGGTTGAGGATTGCGTGTAGAGTATTTTTCTGGATTTGTTTGCACAAAGCTTGCAAGGAAGTCACCAGACCCTCCAAGTGCCCCTCTTTTCCAGGGACGTCCCTGATTTAGAGAAGCCATCGTGGTTTCTGATTTGATTCTGGAATATCCCGCTTTCCCTTAGGGTGTCCCTATTTTCATTGGAGAAATGTTGGAGGGTATGGAGTTATCCTACCCCCGAGCCACGTGAAGGCAATCTGTCAGGGAATTGGAGGCTGCAGGGGGAACCACGAGGGAGGGAGACAAATATAGAGAGAGCCCAAGCCGGGATTCCGCAGTGTCTCTTCCTCGTCAGAGGGGGAGACTGGCAGGGGGGAGCCTAAAGCAGGACCCAGCCATTCACAGGGGAAAACGAAAAGGAAGCGTCATTTCCGGGAATGGGCTTGTTGGCAGCGTCACAGACGAAAGTCAGATGACTCATCTGGATAGCTGAGTATGGATGTCTGTGTTTAATCTCTCGTAAACGGCTTTGAAGCTGAACAATAAATCTTGTGAAGAGATGGCGCGAAGCCCGGAGTGTTGCTTTTCTAGCTTATCAGCACCCTCACACAATCAGACGGTTCCAGCCAAGGAATGGAGCAAAACAGCGATCAGTAGACCACGGCCTTTACTGTTGCTCAACAGGTCCCCACAAGGAGTAAGAACCCCGAACATAGGTTACACACTCCTCCCTACCCAGAAGACATTTCCAGAAGCATTACTGAGTTGTGTATGTGACCTCTCGCTTAGAGGATTATGGAGGAAGGTGATGGCGAAGTCCGCCTGCCCTTTTGGAGCAAAATGTAATTGAAATGGGGAGAATTGGTTAAGGCATGGATTTTATATGCTTTTTCAAAGCACTGTTAAATACAAAGAGATACAATTTGACACTTTCTAGCAAGAATGTAAGAGGTTTTGGCAATGGAAACCAGAAGAGATACAATTTACCAGCTTTCTCCATTATCTACAAAGAAGACCGTGCAAAGGCTGAGCTGTTTAGCTGAAGCTTTTGCCACGTTCCCTGCTGCTGACCTACTTGCCACCCTAGGGGTGACTGTTTGGGAATACCCGATTGGCTAGCTTACAGATTTTAGAGCTCCTGATTGATTGATATTCGGTAATTCATAAATATGCAGTTCATTCATATAACACAGGGTTCATTCATAAAGCAGTAACATAATTTCAATATTATATATTGAGCGTATATTTGATCGATTGAACGTGCGGGTTTATGGCCAAGGTGTAATGTAGTGCTTCTGCGACTATGGACAAAAGTGGCTGGGCTCATCGTCCAGGGGTTTGGAAGGGAGGCGGAAAACTGATATCTAAGATGTGCCCCCCTTCATTTCCGTAACACAAGGGAGGGAGCAGCTTAGCACGTCAGCCAAGAGCCCTCCCCCCGCCAAGAAAACTTCTCTGACTGTGCGCAACGCACGTGTCTCCTGCTGCGCTCCTGCTCTGAAGAGAAGTGTGAGCTGGGTGCACACGGCTTGCCAAGGGTTAAAAGGAGCTGAGCTGGATTCCTAGAGAGGACAGGATATAAAAGTGTGGCGGGGGGGGGGGGGCAGGTCCTCCCTTCCTGCAAGAGGGGGAGGGGGCTGTTGTCTCCTCTGCAAATGCTGCCTCGGCGCCTTCTGCGCTCTGGTGTTTTATAACAAAAATTGCAAGCCATGTCAGTGATACCACCTCCCTCTTACCTATCCACAAGCCTTGCATTCTACCCCAGACCCTTTTTGGCTGCTCCAAGATTTCAGACTTGTCTACCAGTTTGTGATCCAAAAACACTTAGTGGTGTCCAACCCTCAGAGCGCCATCCCTGCAGGGACCAAGTGGTACGGCCTAGTGGACCTTTGCTCAGCATTGTTGAGTCTTCTCACTGCAATTAACACAACACAGCAATGAACAGGCAGGAAACACCACCGCAAAGTGTAGTAGATAATCTTTAGACTGCCTTAGAGGAGGACCCTTCTTTTTCCTTTCAGGGTCCTCTGTGCTTTGAAGATGTAGCTGTGCATTTCACGGAGGAGGAGTGGGCGTTGTTGGATCCTGACCAGAGAGCTTTGCATAAGGAAGTCATGGAGGAGAATTGTGGGATCATGGCCTCCCTTGGTAAGGCTGCAAGTTGGATGATAATATCTGCTTTGAAATTGCAGAGAGAGAGAGAGAGAGAGAGAGAGAGAGAGAGAGAGAGATAGTAAACTGAAAAGCCTGCCAGATTTGGATGAAGCTCAACAGAACCACCTAGTGCACCTGGTATCCTAGCAGAGCACAGGTCACCTTAAATGGATTGTTTCATCTGTTAAAATTCCTCTTCCAATTATGCTTTTTAAAACCATGATCAGGCTGCTTTAAAACCAACTGCCCAGGCCTTTATAAATGTACAGCGGTACCTTGGGTTACAGATGCTTCAGGTTACATACGCTTCAGGTTACAGACTCCGCTAACCCAGAAATAGTATATCGGGTTAAGAACTTTCCTTCAGGATGAGAACAGAAATCGTTCTCCGGCAGCATGGCAGCAGTGGGAGGCCCCATTAGCTAAAGTGGTGCTTCAGGTTAAGAACAGTTTCAGGTTAAGAACGGACCTCTGGAACGAATTAAGTACATAACCCAAGGTACCACTGTAGTTTTCATAATTTTTAGGGAAGTGAAAGTAGATTCTGTCAGGATTTGAGTTTTTGTTTTTGCTTCCGTCTGTTTTTGGTTGACCAAAGAGACCATGGGCCTTGGAAATGGAGCAACAAACAGGTGAGTGACAATAGAGATGCAGAAAATTCCATGACTGGGCTCTATGAAATAAATTCAAGAAAAGAGCCAGGTTTTGCACATCTCAGGTTCCCACAACTACGTCCATGAATACCAGTCAACACAGGCAGTGAACCCTGTAGTAACACTTCATGTCTAACCCCTCCCATTCTTCCACTATCACAAGAGTAAGTTAGCATTGTCCAATCATTTGGGGTTCCATTTATTTCAGAGGTTCTAACCCATTTCTCCCTTCATCGCAGGTGGTGATCAATTGGAAATGAAGAACTGGGGAGACCACAACGAAATCCACACAGTGGAGAAACCATATAAAAATTTGGAGTATGGAGAGAGCTCCATCTCCCTTTCCACTTCCTATCAAATAAATCTTATTGGGATGAAACCATATCAGTGTTTAGAATGTAGAAAGAGATTCACCCGGAAGGAAGGTCTCACTGTCCATCAGAGAATTCATACATTAGAGAAACCCTATCAGTGCTTGGAATGTGGAAAGTGCTTCAACAGGAAGTATAGTCTCACTTCCCACCAAAGAATTCACACCGGGGAGAAACGATATCAGTGCTTGGAATGCAGAAAGAGGTTCACCCAGAAGGAAAGCCTCACAACCCATCAGAGTATTCACACAGGGGAGAAACCATTTCAATGTCAAGAGTGTGGAAAGAGTTTCAGTTGGAAGGAAAGTCTCACTTCCCATCAAAGAATTCATACAGGGGAGAAACCTTATCAGTGTTTGGAATGTGGAAAGAGGTTTAGTGAAAAGGACACACTTAGAGCCCATCAAAGAATTCATACAGGGGAGAAACCACACCAGTGCTTCGAATGTGGAAAGAGCTTCATTCAGAGGGGCCATCTCACTTCCCATCAAATAATCCATACAGGAGAGAAACCGTATCAGTGCTTGAAATGTGGAAAGAGCTTCAACCGGAAGGGAAGTCTCACTGCCCATCAGAGAATTCATACACTGGAGAAACCATTTCAATGTCAAGAGTGTGGAAAGAGCTTCAGTTGGAAGACAAATCTCACTTCCCATCAAAGAATACATACAGGGGAGAAACCACATCAGTGCTTGGAATGTGGAAAGAACTTCTCCCGCAAGGAAAGTCTCGTTTTCCATCTAATAATTCATACAGGGGAGAAACCCTATCAATGTTTGGAATGTGGAAAGAGCTTCACCCACAAGCAAAGTCTCAATTCCCATCAAAGTATTCATACAGGGCACAAGCCGTATCAGTGCCTAGAATGCGGAAAGAGATTCGGTCGGAGATCCTATCTCACTTCCCATCAAATAATTCATACAGGGGACAAAACATATCAGTGCCTGGAGTGTGGAAAGAGCTTCATTCACAAAGCCAGTCTCACTTCCCATCAAAGAATTCATACAGGGGAGACACCATATCAATGCTTGGAATGTGGAAAGAGCTTCAAACAGAGCTCCAGTCTCACTTCCCATCAAAGAATTCATACAGGGGAGAAATCCTATCAATGCTCCAAATGTGGAAAGAGCTTCAGTAGAAAGGACCATCTCATTTCCCATCAAAGAATTCATACAGGGGAGAAACCCTATCAGTGCTTCAAATGTGGAAAAAGCTTCAGACACAGCAAGACTCTCACTTCCCATCAAAGAATCCATATGGGGAGAAACCATAACAGCGCTTGGAATGTGGAAAGCGCTTCAGATGGGCAAGCTCACTTTCCATCCAAGAACTCACAGCAGGGAGAATAGTTGAATTGTAGAATCATAGTGTTGGAAGGGACTCTGAGGGTCATCTAACTCCCTGCAATGCAGGAAGCTCAATTAAGAGTTTTTTTTCAACTGGAGCTCATCAGAGCGAGGGAGAAGTTCATGCTGTGTTCTGGCACCATTTTTCTAGAAAAATAGCACTGTCTGTGAGAGATGGCCATTCAGCCTCTGCTGAAAAACCTCCAATCAAGAACAGTCCAGCACTTTCTCGTGGAGTATGTGCTACAGTGATATCACTCTTACTGACAGAAAGTTATGCCTACTGTTTAGCTGGAATCTCCTTTCCTGTAACTTGAAGTCAATTGCTTCAGTCCTTGTTGGGGGGGGGGCGTTTCTTCTGGTTGCAGACGACAGAACCACGAGACCATGAGACCGGTGTAAAACACTCAAACAAAGGTTTTATTACAGCTATATAAAAACAACAAACACAAAGCATGTGGCTGTTCTCTCTCCATAGGTAAAATTCAAACTGTGACTTCTTTTCTTTTATACACATCGCCAGCTGTGTCTAATCAGCCCAGAAAACCAAACCCAGAACTCACAGAAAAGATTCTTAAAGTTAATAATAATAATAATAATAATAATAATAATAATAATTTTTATTTATATCCCGCCCTCCTCAGCCGAAGCCGGGCTCAGGGCGGCTAACAACACTAAAACAGTACATTATAAAACATTATAAAAATGAATTAAAATCAAAATTGATGGCAACCATAAACTAAAGTTTTGTAAAGATTGCCAAAGGAGGGAGTCAGGCTGCGCCCTGACCAAAGGCCAGGTGGAACAGCTCTGTCTTGCAGGCCCTGCGGAAAGATGTCAAATCCTGCAGGGCCCTTGTCTCTTGTGACAGAGCGTTCCACCAGGTTGGAGCCGCAGCCAAAAAAACCCTGGCTCTAGTTGAGGCCAGCCTAACCTCTCTGTGGCTTGGGACCTTCAAGGTGTTTTTATTTGAAGATCGTAAGTTCCTCTGTGGGGCATACCAGGAGAGGCGGTCCCGTAGGTACGAGGGCCCTAGGCCGTATAGAGCTTTGAAGGTTAAAACCAGCACCTTAAACCTGATCCTGTACTCCACCGGGAGCCAGTGCAGCTGGTATAGCACCGGATGAATGTGATCTCTAAGCGAAGACCCCGTAAGGAGTCTCGCTGCGGCATTTTGCACCTGCTGGAGTTTCTGGGTCAGTCTCAAGGGCAGCCCCACGTAGAGCGAGTTACAATAATCCAGTCTGGAGGTGACCGTCGCATGGATCACAGTGGCTAGGTCAGGGCGAGAGAGGTAAGGAGCCAACTGCTTAGCTTGGCGGAGATGAAAAAATGCCGCCTTTGTTATAGCTGCAATCTGCGCCTCCATGGAGAGGGAGGTATCGAAGATTACACCCAAACTCTTAACGGACGGTGCTGGCACTAATTGCACCCCTGCAAGAGATGGGAGTTGCCCCCTCAGTCCCATGTCGTCCTGTCCCAGCCAGAGGACCTCTGTCTTTGAAGGATTTAACTTCAACCGGCTCCCACGTAACCATCCAGCCACAGCCTCCAAGCATCTGGTCAGTGTGTCTGGGGCCGAGTCTGGGTGGCCGTCCATCAACAGATAGAGTTGGGTGTCATCAGCATACTGATGGCAGCCCAGCCCAAAACTCCGGACAAACTGGGCGAGGGGGCGCATAAAGATGTTAAAAAGCATCGGGGAGAGTATTGCAACCTGGGGCACACCACACACCAAGGAGTGGCGGGATGACAATTCCCCCCCAAGCGCCACCCTCTGTCCCCGACCAGAGAGAAACGAGCGCAGCCATTGAAGGACTGTGCCCTGGATCCCCACGTCGGCAAGGCGGTGGTCCAGGAGTTCGTGATCGACCATGTCAAAGGCTGCTGACAGGTCTAGAAGAATCAGCAGCCCCGACCCCCCTCGATCCAGCTGCCTGCGGAGATCATCTGTTAGGGCGACCAGAGCCGTCTCGGTCCCATGACCAGCGCGGAAGCCGGACTGGAATGGATCCAGAGCCGATGTTTCATCCAGAAACCTACCAAGCTGTTCAGCAACCGCTCTCTCAATCACCTTACCCAGGAATGGAAGATTCGAAACCGGGCGGTACCGTAATTGGATAGATCTAAGGGATCTAATGATGTTTTCTTTAAGAGCGGGCGCACCACTGCCTCCTTCAGTTCCCCTGGGAATGTCCCAGTGCCAGATTGATGATATCCCCCAGGGGGGCCCGCACCTCGTCTGGACACGCTCTAATCAGCCAGGGCGGGCACGGGTCAAGAGGACAGGTGGTGGGCTTTCCAGCTCGGAGGAGTCTGTCCACATTGGCTGGGGATATCCGGTCAAAGTGGTCCAATACTGGACCTGAGGACAGTCGAGGGGCCTCCAGTTCCTTTATTGTATCCAAACTGGCAGGGAGGTCATGGCGGAGCAACGAGACCTTCTCCGCAAAAAAGCTCGCAAATGCCTCACAGCTGTGTGTCAAATTGTTATTTAAATTTGGCTGTCCTTCGAGGGACGTTAAAGACCGAATTATACTAAATAATTGCGCCGGGCGAGAGCTAGCGGATGCAATGGAGGCCGAGAAGTAGGACTTCTTAGCGGCCTTCACTGCCATCTCGTAGGTTTTCATAAAAACCCTATAAGATGTTCTTGAAGCTCCGTCACGGGCACCCCGCCATACTCGCTCTAGCCGTCTGAGGTCCCGCTTCATTTTCCGGAGCTCCTCGGTAAACCAGGGACCCCGGTTTCTGCGGGGTCGCAGAGGGTGCTTAGGTGCGATCTCATTGATGGCTGCCAGGAGCTGGGTATTCCAGGCCTCAACAAGCTCAGTCAATGAGTCGCCAGGGGGAGAAAGGTCCCGCAAGACTTGACGGAATCTATCAGGGTCCATCAGCCTCTGCGGGCGAGCCCAAATTGGCTCGCCACCCAAGCAGGGTGGGGATGGAACGTCAATCCTGGCTTTCAGAGCATAGTGATCAGACCATGGCACCTTCATCAAAGGAAACATGATCACATCTATACCGATGCCAAAGATCAAATCCAGCGTGTGGCCTGCTTGATGTGTGGGGCCCGAAACAAACTGGGAGAGCCCTAGTGTCGCCATGGAAGACACCAGGTCCAGAGCCTGTGAGGAGGGAGTGGCATCAGCATGGATGTTGAAGTCCCCCAATACCAATAGGTTAGGTGTCAGAGCCACCCGAGGTCCCAGCTCACAAGAGACCAAAATCCAGTCCAAGTTATATACAAAAGGTTTTATTGAAGAACATTGTTGTCGTTACATCCAAGCTCCGTGGCTCAGCATCTGTTACCCTTAGATGTTAGAAGTCCCCTCTGAATCAGTCCCGCCCCTGCACCAGCTTAAGAGGCTTGTACTGCTCCACCTTTTCCTCTCCTTCCTTTTCCGCAGGGTCTTCCTGCCCCCCTGTGCTCCCTCCCTCCGGGACTCCCCCGAGGCTGAGTCTTCTGACGCCTGCTCCCCCCTCCTTCGTGCTTTGGGACCAGGCTCCTCCTCAGGGCTCTCCTCATTTCCGCGCGCCTCCACATTTGAACTTGGCACGCGTACGTTGCTTCTGACCTTCCTTTCGACCGTTACGCTACTCTCGGTACTACACTCCTCCCCTTCCGGCAGGACGTTCTGCTCCGAACTCCTTCCCCTCTCTGCTTCCTGTTCTGCTCTTTCTGACACACTGGCAACTCCACCCCCTTCACTCCGTTCTGACGGAGAGGCCGGTCCCGATCTACAACCCCCACTGGGGATTCCCTCTTCGTTCCCCTGCTTCTGACTGCTTCCCTCTCTACTGCCCCTTGGCCTGACCAGGGGGGCTCCCTTTTGGGAATCCTCGGATTCACTTGACGGACTCACTGACAACCTCGGGTCGTCGTCGTCCTCTTCCTCGTCACCCTGGGACCCCTCCCCCTCACTCTCTGTCCCTGAAACCCTGACATCCATCCCCCCCTCGAAGCCCCCCCTTCCCCCCTCCCGCCCATCGGGTGCAGGTTGTAGGAGCTGTAGCTCTTCGGAGGTGGATGCAGGATACAGGTTGTGTACCTCCATATCCTCTGCTTGCAGTTCGGTGTATGAGTGTTCGAATGCGGGTTCTTGACCCAAAGTGTTCTCTTCTCCCTCTTCCATTGGTACCTCGTCTGGTGCTGCCGGCCAAGGTCCCGTCAGCCATTTCCTGCGCCAGTCCTCCTCTGGTTGCTCGTCCCACCAATAAGAGGGTTCTGTGTCCACCCCTGAGCACGATCCCCTGGGCGGGCTAGATTCTGGCGTTCTCTCCTCGGCTGAAGAAAAACCCCGGAAAGTACTGCCTGAGAGTGTGGGCGTAAAGAGCCAGTCATCAAAGTACTCGGCTGGCATGGGTCTATGCGGGAAAAGGGCATGGAACTCGTCTTTTAGAAGAGGTTCGTCTAAAGCGTAGCCCGGCACCCAACCGTTGGCACTGGCTGGAGTGCCCTCTGTGGCTAGAAAGTATTCTACCCCCTCTTCCCCCCATCTCGAGTCCAGGATTTCTGTGACCTCGTTGAGTGGTTCGGCCCTAGGCGTCCTCTCCCTCTCCTGTGACTTAGTGTGTAGTTGCGGGACTGTTTCAGACTCCTGAAACCTGTGCGGTGCCTTGTAGGGGGTGAGCACCGACCTATGAAATACCGGATGCACTCTGGAACCTTCGGGGAGGGCTAGTCGAAAGGCTACAGGGTTGATCTTAGCCTCCACTTGGTACGGCCCTAACTGCCTGTGCCCTAGCTTCTTCTTGGCCAACGACTTGGCTGGCATCGCTTGGGCGGCTAACCACACCCAGTCCCCCACCTGGATCTCCTCCCCCGCTCTCCTGTTTTTGTCTGCCTGCACCTTATATGCTTGCTTGGCCAGCTCCAAATGTCTCCGCAACTCTTCGTGCACCTCCTGCAGCTCTGCTGCAAACTGGTCGGCTTCTTGCGGCACCCCCTCTCTCGGTGCCCCGAACCCCGGGAAGGTTCTGGGATGCCGACCGTTGTTCGCGAAGAACGGCGTCACCCCCGTGGACGCGTGCTTCGTGTTGTTATAGGCAAACTCTGCCATCGGCAGGTAGTCCACCCAAGCTGCGGGTCGCTGATTGGCGTAACATCTCAGGTACTGCTGCATGATCGCGTTGACCCTCTCAGCTTGGCCGTTGGTCTGTGGGTGTCTCGCCGACGTAAGGTTGATCTTGACGTTCAGGATACCTAAAAGCTTCTGCCAAAAATTGGAAACAAACTGGCGCCCCCTGTCGGACAGGATGGACTGCGGCAGCCCATGCACCTTGAACACGTGATCAATGAAGAGTTTGGCAGTCTGTTCCGCCGTCGCCACCTTTGCGCACGGAATGAAGTGCGCCATCTTGGTGAACAGGTCCACAACCACCAGTACCGCCGTCTTCCCTCTGGAGCTGGGCAGGTCAGTAACGAAGTCCAGGGCTACCCTCTCCCACGGTTGCTGTGGCGTTTCCAGCGGTTCCAACAGCCCCGCTGGCTTCTGGTGTACTGGCTTGGACCTTTGACAAGTGTCACACCTGGCGACGTAATCCGCTACCTCTCCACGCATCCGAGGCCACCAAAAGTCCCTTGCCACCAGTTCTATTGTCTTCTCCTTGCCGAAGTGGCCCGCACTGGGGGCGTCGTGCAACTGCTGCAGAACCTTTGCACGAAGCTCGTCGCTTGGCACGTAGAGGGCACCTTTGCGAGTTAGCAGCCCGTCGCGTAGTTGGAAATCTTCGCCACTCTGCACACCTCTGCGCAACTCCTCCATCTTGGACTGTGCGAACTGATCCACTTGCAACGCGCGTCGCACCGCATCCAGATCTACTGTGATGGCAGCGCACGACCACGCCTGCGGTGCGAAAATGTGCCTGGCTGCTACTGGTGTCGCTTCATCGAGATATTGCGGTTTCCTGGATAGCGCATCGGCTATAACGTTGGAATCTCCGGGGATGTACTCTATCCGAAAGTCGAAATCCGCGAAGAATTCCGCCCAGCGCATGTGTCTCTGGCTTTGGAGCTTCGCCGTGCGCCAATACTCTAGGTTCTTGTGATCCGTGCGGACCTGTACTGTGTGCTTGGCTCCTGTGAGGAAGTGTCGCCACGCTTTGAACGCTGCGTGAATGGCCAACAGCTCTCTGTCCCATATGGTGTAGTTTTGCTCCGCCTTGCTGAGCTTTCGGGAGTAAAAGGCACCGGGTCTCCAGTTCCCATGTGGATCTTCTTGCAGGAGCACGGCTCCAACCGCCCTGTCTGACGCGTCGGTCTCTACTCGCATGGGCCTGCCTGGATCCACGTGCAGCAGCTGCTCCTCGGAGGCGAAAAGGCTTTTAAGCTTCCGAAAAGAGCGCTCCGCCTGTTCCGTCCACACGAACCTCTTCTTCTTGGAACTCAGAGTGTCCGTGATCGCTGCTGTCTCCTTTGCAAAACCTCTGATGAATTTGCGGTAGAAGTTGGCGAAGCCGACGAATCTCTGGACTTCCTTCCGATTGCGTGGGCTCTTCCAGTCCAACACCGCGCGGACCTTGACGCTGTCCATGGCCAGTCCATTGTCGGACAGCTTGTAGCCCAGGAAATCCACCTCCATCACATCAAACTGGCACTTCTCTAACTTGGCGTAGAGCCTGTTCTCCCGTAGTCTTTGCAGGACTTCCTTTACGTCCCTCTCGTGGGCCTCTTCCGTCTCCGAAAAGATCAGGATGTCGTCGAGGAAACACACACATTTCTTGTAGAGGAGTCCCGCTAGCACGTGATGCATAAAGGCTTGGAAGACGTGAGATCCATTTTGGAGACCAAACGGCATAACTCTGTATTCATACGTGCCCAGAGGCGTGAACATGGCCGTTTTCCACTCATCGCCCTCCCGGATGCGTATGAGGTTATACGCTCCACGCAGATCCAATTTGGTGAAGATCTTCCCCTTCCTCACGGTTGCTAGGAGATCATCTATCTTGGGCATGGGGAAGGCCTTGGGCTTGGTCATACTGTTTATGAACCTATAATCCACAATGAGTCTTTTTTGGGGCGTGTCCTTCTTCTTTACAAAGAACACAGGACTGCCCCCCACTGCTTTCGATTCCCGGATGAATCCACGCTTCAAATTGTGCTCTATGAACTCCCTGAGCTCTTGCATCTCGTCCTCAGACATGGAATACAGTTTTGCAGTCGGCAACTGCGCCCCCGGCACCAGGTCGATGGCACAATCATAAGGTCTGTGGGGCGGCAACTGGTCAGCTTCCTTCTCGCAGAAAACCTCCAGGAACCCTTCGTACTTGCTAGGTACTGCCTGCACCATGCCAAGTCGCAGCTGGTGCTCAGCCCCCTCCTCCTGGCAGGACTGGATGCAATTTTGAGCACAGTACGAGGAGCAAAAGGTGATCTGGCGTTGGTACCACGCTACAGCAGGACTGTGTCTCTCCAGCCAACTCATGCCCAATACTATAGGCGTGTCAGACAGGTGGGTGACATTGAAGCTAATGACTTCTCGGTGATCTCCAATCCGCATCACCATGGGAGGTGTCTGTTGCACAACTTGCCCTCCTAGCAATTTCCTGCCATCCACCGTGACTACGTTCAGAGGCGTTGTGGCGGGCAGAAGCGCTATGCGATGCTGCTTGACGAATTGCATCCCCACGAAATCGGCGTTGCTCCCCGAATCGATCGTGAGGGGCACTTCTAGGGTGGTCCCATTTGGCAACTGAAGTGTTGCAGTGAGCTGCACCGCTGGCTTGGGTGGTAAAGGGTCTGTGGGTTGCAAAGACGCTGGGGACTGTTCTACAGATTCGCCTGGCTGAGCCCCAGCAATTCTGCTTGCAGCCAGGCATTGTCGTTTCCCTGAGGTTCCTCTTCCTGGATCACTTCTGCAGCTACCGTCGCTAAAGCTGCAGTGTGTTTCTGGAGCCTCTGGGGGCACTCTTTCGCCATGTGCAGTGCACTGTTGCAGATGTAACACTTCCTGGTCCCTCTAGGAGGCTTCGCCTTTACTGCACCGGAAACTGGGGCTCTGGCTGTTGCTTGAGCCTTAGCACCACCAAGTTCCATCGGCTCCTCCCCCTGCCTCCCCAGCGGCGAGGTATGTGACTGACTGAACTCCCTGGGGATGAAAGAAGACGTCCTCGCTGGTGGACGCACCTGACGTTCTTCCTCATTGTGCCAAGGACGTCCCTCGTGACGTATCCCAATCGCCAGAGCCCTCTGCACCACCTCCTCCAGGGTCTGAGGTCTGTCTCCCCTGGCAAGTTCGTCCTTTATGGGACCGCTGAGACCCTCCCAGAACAAATCCCTCACAGGTGTGCAGTCTTTCTCCCAGCGTAACGCAGTCAGTAAAGCAAAAAATCTGGAATGGTACTGACGCACAGTGGCTTTGCCTTGCCGCAGTCCAAATATCTCCCTGCGTGCAAGATCCAAATCTACGGTTGACTGGAAGCAGGCATCCATCGCTTTAATGAATTCAGCAGAATCGCGGCGGGCAGGGCCATCTTCACGCCACAAATTGCGCAACCAGTCTCTGGCCGGCCCATGCAAGTGAGAAACAATAAACCCCACTTTCTCCTCCTCATCTTTAAAGTCATGACGAAGCAAGTGCAATGCATACAAAACGTCTGCTCTGAAACTGGGGTAGTGCTTCAGGTTCCCATCGAAGTGGGTGACTAGGCTGCCCCCCCGCCTTCCAAGTCCAATGCCCTCTGATCTGGACCCTGGGAACCCTTCCCTGTTTGCACGCTCCCACCTTGTTTGCAGGTCCTGGCAGCGCTTCTCCATTTCGTCATGCTTCTTCTGAGACGCAAGGACTGCAGCGGTGAGTTCGGAAACTGTAGTTCGCAGTGCTGTCAGCTCATCCTCCGCACTCATGGCTGTCACCGTTTGTGAGCTTTGCAAAAAAAAATTTTGCGTTCTTTGTGAGGGGACTTACTGTCAGAGCCACCCGAGGTCCCAGCTCACAAGAGACCAAAATCCAGTCCAAGTTATATACAAAAGGTTTTATTGAAGAACATTGTTGTCGTTACATCCAAGCTCCGTGGCTCAGCATCTGTTACCCTTAGATGTTAGAAGTCCCCTCTGAATCAGTCCCGCCCCTGCATCAGCTTAAGAGGCTTGTACTGCTCCACCTTTTCCTCTCCTTCCTTTTCCGCAGGGTCTTCCTGCCCCCCTGTGCTCCCTCCCTCCGGGACTCCCCCGAGGCTGAGTCTTCTGACGCCTGCTCCCCCCTCCTTCGTGCTTTGGGACCAGGCTCCTCCTCAGGGCTCTCCTCATTTCCGCGCGCCTCCACATTTGAACTTGGCGCGCGTACGTTGCTTCTGACCTTCCTTTCGACCGTTACGCTACTCTCGGTACTACACTCCTCCCCTTCCGGCAGGACGTTCTGCTCCGAACTCCTTCCCCTCTCTGCTTCCTGTTCTGCTCTTTCTGACACACTGGCAACTCCACCCCCTTCACTCCGTTCTGACGGAGAGGCCGGTCCCGATCTACAACCCCCACTGGGGATTCCCTCTTCGTTCCCCTGCTTCTGACTGCTTCCCTCTCTACTGCCCCTTGGCCTGACCAGGGGGGCTCCCTTTTGGGAATCCTCGGATTCACTTGACGGACTCACTGACAACCTCGGGTCGTCGTCGTCCTCTTCCTCGTCGCCCTGGGACCCCTCCCCCTCACTCTCTGTCCCTGAAACCCTGACATTAGGGAACTCCAAGGCCCAGCTGGCCACCACCTCCAGCAGGCCTGACAGGGTGGCTGCTGGTGCGCTAGGTGGCCGGTACACCAGCCAGACAGCCAAGCTCACCTCGGAGCCCCACACTAGGCCAACACATTCAATGCCGGGGATCGATGGCGATGGTAGAGCCCTGAAAGAACAATCTTCCCGGATTAATAACGCCACCCCTCCCCCCCGGCCCACAGTCCGCGACTGGTGGAGGACGGAGAAACCCGGGGGCGCCATCTCTCGTAAGGTAACAGTATCCCCTTTGCGCACCCAGGTCTCAGTCACACATGCCAGGTCAACCCCCTGCGAGGTGAAGAAATCTCGCAGGGTGGCGGTTTTGTTGCCTATAGACCTGGCATTGCACAACACCAGTGACGGAGGTGAGTAATCCTTGCTCACCCTACCCTCGTCTCTCGGGATGGGGCGCAGATTGGAAGGGGTACGAGCATATCCGTATCTCGATCCCCTTCGCCTATGACATCTGCCCCCACCGCCATACCTCCCTCGCCCCTCCACAGTAGGAATCCCAAGCCTCAGACTCGCCTCCATTTACAGAATATAAAAGCAAACAAACAAAAACAATTACACGAAAACAAAACCAATCCCCACCCCACTCCACAACCACCCCACCCCAACCCAAAATAAACCAAAACAAAATAAAAATACATGGATAAAACCCACCGCTTATGGTGGTACAACAAAGCAAAAAATAAAAACAGTTTAAAACATATAAAAACACTTCAGACAACCGCTGCCGCAGCACCAGTGTCCCCAAAGCTGCAGGAGTAGTGAGCGTGGGCCCCGCCCCCTGGCCTGATGGAGAGTGGGCCTGCAGGGGGAAGAGCCCTCCCCACAAACGCACGGCAAAGCGGCAGCAGCAATGTTCCAAGGCCTCCTTGGAGCCTTATATGCTGAGGTGGAGTCTGGGGCCCGCCCCCAGGCCCAAGGTGGAGAATGGGCTTGCAGGGGGAGCGGTCCTCCCCAAGACTCACCGGCAAAGCGGCAGCAGCAGTGTCCCGGGCCTCCTTGGAGTCTTTTATGCTGAGGTGGAGTATGGGGCCCGTCCCCAAGCCCAAGATGGAGAATAGGCTAGCAGGGGGAAGAGCCCTCCCCACAAACGCACATCTTTTCTGTTTCTTTCGAGAATGACTTCAAACAGTCCTAACATCTGTGGCAGGAAAAAATCAGTTTGCTCCATCTTCCATGGGATAGCCCTTTAGCTATTAGAAGATGGCTCTCGTATCTCCTCTTAGTCTCCTTTTCCATGATAAACACCTCCAACTCTTCAACTTTTCCTCATGAGACTTGGTTTCAAGACCCTTGATCGTCTTGCTCACCCTTCTCTGCACGCCTACCAGCTTCTCAATATCCTCCTTAAATTGTGGCGCCCATAAATGAACACAGAACTCCAGGTGTGGTCTGATGAAGGCAAAATAGAGGGGTAATGTGACTTTACCTGGACACCATACTTCTGTTCATGTCCCCCATCTTTTAGTGGTGCATTTGTTTCTTCCTGCCTAAGTGCAGAACCTCACATTTGTCCCTATTGCAATTCATTTTTGGTTTGGGACCAGTTCTCCAGTCTGTCAAGGTCATTTTGAATTCTAAAAAAATTCCTTCCAGTAGCACCTTAAAGACCAACTAAGTTAGTTCTTGGTATGAGCTTTCGTGTGCATGCACACTTCTTCAGATACACTGAAACAGAAGTTTCCAGACCCTTCTATATAGTGAGAAGGTGGGGAGGGGTATTACTCAGAAGGGTGGTGGGAATGGGTGATTGGCAGATAGCTGTGATGAGCCTGTTGACGACTCTTAACGACTGCAATAGGTCTTACAGGAAAAAGCAAGGGGTGGGAAGGTGAAAAGTGGCTTTGTCATGTATAATGAGATAAGAATCCAATGTCCTTGTTCATACCAGGTCTCTCCATGGTTTTAAGTTTGGTGATAAGTTGCAATTCAGCAGCTTCTCTTTCCAGTCTATTTCTGAAATTCCTTTGTAGTAAAACAGCTACTTTGAGATCTTGTATAGAATGTCCTGGGAGATTGAAGTGTTCTCCTACTGGTTTCTCTGTCTTGTGATTCCTGATGTCCGATTTATGTCCGTTTATTCTTTGGCGTAAGGTCTGGCCTGTTTGTCCAATATAGAGAGCTGAAGGACACTGTTGGCATTTGATGGCATACACAATGTTAGACGATGAGCAATTAAATAGTCCCGAGATGGTATGTGTGATGTTGCTGGGGCCAGTAATGGTGTTGTTCGGGTGTATGTGGCAGCAAAGTTGGCATCTGGGTTTATTGCAGGCTCTGGTGCCAGTGTCCGTGTTAGGTCTGGTTGTAGTATTATTGTGGGTTAGGAGTTGTTTAAGATTGGGTGGCTGTCTGTAGGCAATGAAAGGTCTTCCTCCCAGAGCTTGAGAAAGAGAACTGTCATTGTCCAGGAGAGGTTGTAGATCTCTGATGATGCGTTGTACTGTTTTAACTTGGGAGCTGTATGTGATGACTAGAGGTGTTCTGTTATTTTCTTTTTGGGGTCTGTCTTGCAGCAAGTTCTCTCTGGGTATCAGTCTGGCTCTGTTGATCTGTTGTCTAACTTCATCTGCAGAGCACCACAAAAACATGGATCTGAGGCACGGATCCTCATTAATTCATATGATTTTTATATTGAAACAAAATAAAAACACCATGATACTGTAGACCACATCATAGTCTGTAGGCAGAACCCAAAAAACCACGCATCCACTGTTTCATGGTGCCGCAATGGCGCAAAAACATGGTTAAAAAACACGGATCCTCATGGATCCTCATGATTTTTGCACTAGATCAGCCCAAACTCACCGTCAAATCACACATCATGTCCAGGGGCACAGCCTGCACCACAAAAATCATGGATCCACGGCTTTCTGGCCACTACATGGCCCAAAAACGTGGTTTTGAAGCACGGATCCTCATGGATCATCACCCTTTTTGCATTGGGCCAACCCAAACTCACCATCAAATCACACATCATGTCCAGGGGCACAGCCTGCACCACAAAAAACTCAGATCCACGGCTTGCTGCCAACACCATGACCCAAAAACGTGGTTTTGAAGCACGGATCCTCATGGATCATCACACTTTTTGCATCGTGGAACCCCAAATTCACCCTTTATTCAAATATCTTGTACATAACCACTGATCTGACCACAAACATCATGGATCTACTGCTTCATGGCCCTGGCCAGATGCTACCCTGGATATATTGGCCAATTTTTCGGTGGGTGTGCTGGGATGGAGGAAACGGAGTCGGCTGAATCTCTATCCATTAAAGATAGGCATCCAATGGCTGGGCCAGAATGATTTCAGTTTGGTTTGCCAGCTCCCAGCTCTTCATGGGGTGCAATAGTCACCTGTAGCCGCCATTAGGAGTCCCAGTGTGATCCTGGATGCTTCTGTCTCTATGGAGGCATTGGTCACAAATGTAGCCAAACTGGAATTTTTGAATCTATGTCAGGTTAGGCAATCGGTACTGTACCTTTCCCTTTCCAACCTAGCCATGGTGATCCATGCAGTAGTCACCTGCAGACTAGACTACTTTAACTTGCTGTACACCTGAGCCGGGGAGTGCAGGGTATAAATGTGTGTGTGTGTGTGTGTGTGTGAGAGAGAGAGAGAGAGAGAGAGAGAGATATGCAGGGCTACCCTTGAGACTGCTCCAGAAACTCCAAATGGTCTAAAATGCAAATGCATTGAGTTCTTATTTGGACTTTGTGGGGAGCCCACATTCAGTTGGTTGTTCATCAGCTGGATTGGCTCCAGGTGGAGTATTGAATCAGGTTCAGTGTTTTGGTGCTAATCTTTAAAGCCCTAAACAGTATGTGACCTTTCTTATCTGTGGGAATTATCTTCCAATACACCCCCCATGAGTGTGACGCTCATCTAACAGCAACCTACTGGTGGTCCCTGGCCCAAAAACATATCCAGCTGTCCTCAACCAGAGCCAGAGCCTTTTTGGTGGAACGCTTTCTCTAATGAGACCAGGGCTCAGTGCAATCTATCTCAGTTCTCTCACTTGTCATGGTGAGTGGGCTTGCACATTCCTATGACCCTTGTGAGCGAAGCCGTCGGGAATCTCGTACTCCCAGCAGGGTCACCCAAGGTGGTAAGGTCAAAGAAAATTACCGGTAAATATGCTCAGAGTCCTGTAGTGATTTCATGCTCTTTATTGCAGCTTGTAAAACAGTGACTGAATTTCCCCCCAAACCTCAGGCTTTTATATACATTATTTACACAATGAGTCCCGTCTGACTGGCTGATTCTGCTTCCCTCCTGGAGCCTGATTGGTCTTTTCCTGCAAGCCAATCAGTTCTTGCATTCTAGGATCCTACTTGCCTATTGTTCTAGGATCCAAGCTTAGTACATAACAGGGAAGGAGCTAGACAAAGAATGATCCAAGAAGTCCTCAACGGCAGAACAGGCGGGTGATAACAAGCAGTGTGTTACAACGGCTGTGAAGGCGGACGAAGGCTGCAGCAGATAGGATCCACCAGTTCGTCGTGACTACTCATGCCATCAGAACAGAGCCCTACTGCGAAGACTGTGCGTTGGTCAGCGTGCACTGATCTACACACATAAAACAAATTCACGCACAGGCATCTTCCAAAAACCCAACCCAACCCCCCCAAACCCTCCCCCATGGCAATCACTAAATAGCTACGGGGGCAGGAATGTGAAGCCCCTAGTCATGAACCGACACATGGGCGGTCAATCGTTCTGACTCAGTGAATGAGGCAGTTGAGCAGCTCAGCAGCTGTATCCATGACTGAGCAGCCCTTTTTAGGATCCACTATGCTCACCCCGAAAAGGGGAAGGGGCTGGAAACGGTGCCCTAAACATAGTATGCCTCCCTTTTTCCCTGACTGGATTACCGCGCCCAGGTGGAATCTCTTTTCCCATAGTTTGAATCCATTATTCTGCATCCTAGTCTCTAGAACAGCAGAAAACAAGCTTGCTCCCTCTTCGACATGACATCCCTTCAAATATTTAAACATGGCTATCATGTCACTCCTTAATCTTCGCTTCTCTAGATTAAACAAATCCAGCTCCCTAAGTCTCTCCTCATAGGGCTTGGATTCCAGACCTTTTACATTTTGGTCACCCTCCTCTGGACATGCTCCAACTTGACAATATCCTTCTTCAACTGGACACAGTATTTCAGGTGTGGTCTGACCAACCAGAATAATGTGGTAGCATTCCTTCACTTGATCTAGACACTATACTCCTATTGATGCAGCCCAGAATTGCATTGGCATTCTTAGCTGCCACATCACACTGTGGACTCATGTTCAGCTTGTGGTCGACTAAGACTCCCAGATCCCTTTCACAGGTACTGTTGTCAAGCCAAGTGTCCCCCACCTGTGCATTTCATTTTTTCTATCCAGGTGTAGTACCTTACATTTCTCCCTATTGAACTCCATATTGTTGGTTTTGGCCCAGCTCTCTAGGCTATTCAGGTCATTTTGAATTCTGACCTGTCCTCTGGTGTATTAGCAACCCCTCCCAGTTTGCAGTCATTTGCAAATTTGATTAGCACACCCTCTATTCCATCATCCAAATCATTTATAAAAATATTGAATAGCACCAGGCCCGGGACAGAACCTTGTGGAACCCCAATAGTCATTTTTTTCCAGGATGAAGATGAGCCACTGATGAGCACTCTTTGGGTTCAGCCCATCAACCAATTACAAATCCACCTAACAGTAGCTTTGTCTAGCCCACATATTACTAGCTTTTTTGCAATAATATTATGGGGGACCTTTTCAAAGGCCTTACTGAAGTCAAGGTAAGCTGGTACAAGGGAAAGCAGGATTGTAATTAACGTAAAAATTACTGATCACTTTGGATCAGCAGTCTCAACCTAACCCGCTATGCGGGGAGAGCCACGTGTTCCTTTAGAAGACAAGTGGAATACAGTGTGATATACTGACAGCTGTTTTAAAAGATGTAACTGTAACTTAAAATCCAGTATCAGAAAAAAATAAAAATAGATGGTCCCTGTGTGGATAGACAAGTCTGCATGATGGGGCCACCTCCAGTGACCATGTGGCCTGATATAAGAGGGTTCTAAAATCAGTCCTGAAAGTAGACTGATTGACACACACACAGCTTTTGCTCTTCCATTAATAGGGTGAGCTGAAGCAAATTCTTGCCTCCCTTTGGGCTTAGCTATATTTCCTACAGCATTCTTGTTGAAGGGCATTGGAGAGTTAGGTGAGGGTCACTTTTCTGTTTTTCCATCAAGCCCCCAGACAAGAATGCTACAGCATCAGCCCCAAACACTCAGTCTCACAAGAAAAAATACCGTATTTTTTGCCCTATAGGATGCACTTTTTCCCCCTCCAAAAATGAAGGGGAAATGTGTGTGCATCCTATGGGGTGAATGCAGGCTTTCGCTGAAGCCTGGAAAGTGAGAGGGGTCGGTGCGCACCGACCCCTCTCACTCTCCAGGCTTCAGGAAGCTATCCACAAGCCTTGGGAGCCTGTGGGAGTTCCCGCCGGGCTCCCACGGCTTGCGGAGAGCTGCCTGCATGTGGAAGCCTGGGGCGTGCTGAGCAGTCGCGCCCGGGCTTCTGGTAGCTCTCCGCAAGCCGTGGGAGGGCTCCCACAGCTTGCGGAGAGCAGCCTGTTCTGGGGGCTGGGGTCAGGGGAAGCTCGGGCTCCCCCCGCCCCAGCCCCGTGCCTGGGGGGGGGAATAATTTTTTTTCTTTATTTCCCCCCAAAAAAACTAGGTGCACCCTATGGGCCGGTGCGCCCTATGGGGCGAAAAATACGGTACTCAATGGAGTTAGGGCTGAGGGTAGGAGAAGTACAATGATGATCTTTCCAGTCCTCTAGAAGCTGACCCTTTTGATCATTCTGGTCATGGAGCCAAATATCTGTTCCCAAGTTTAAAGAGTCTAAACACGTAAAGAACAAGCTTGCTCTTTACATGCAAAAGCCCTGAAATTCAGCCCATTGGGCAACGGATCATGGGGCTGGGAGGAGGGAGGTAAGGACTAGCACCTTCTCTGCCCTCCACCTCCAACAGCTACACCTGAAAGTTTCGTGATGGAGTTCGATTGGAGAAGCTGAATGTTTATAAAGGCACTTAGCCAATTTCTGCCATGGAAATTCTGAACAGAAACACCACAGGTTAAGCCCCCAAAAGAAACTGCTCTATGGTCTCTGTGTTGGGAAATGGGAACAGATCTTGCTCATCACCAACCTTCCCTCTGCAAATCAGTATCACTATGAGGCTGAACTGAACAGCTTGCTGCAAAACCACGTTTTTGGGCCACGATACGGCCAGGAAACCGTGGATTCGTGATTTTTGTGGTGCAGGCTGTGCTCCTGGCTATGATATGGGATTTGCCGGTGAGTTTGGTTGGCCCAATGCAAAAAGCGTTAGGATTCATGAGGATCCTACAAAACCACGTTTTTGGTCCATGGCCTTGCCAGGAAACCGTGCATCCGAGTTTTTTGTGGTGCAGGCTGTGCTCCTGGCTATGATATGGGATTTGCCAGTGAGTTTGTGTTGGCCCAATGCAGAAAGCGTGAGGATCCATGAGGACCCGTGCTTCAAAACCACGTTTTTGTGCCACGGTTTCGCCAGGAAGCCATGGATCCGTGATTTTTGTGGTGCATGCTGTGCCCCTGGCCATGATGTTTGATTTGATGGTGGCTTTGGGCTGATCTGGGACGCAGGTGGCGCTGTGGGTTAAAGCCTCAGCACCTAGGACTTGCCGATCGAAAGGTCGGCGGTTCGAATCCCTGCAGCGGGGTGCGCTCCCGCTGCTCGGTCCCAGCGCCTGCCAACCTAGCAGTTCGAAAGCACCTCCGGGTGCAAGTAGATAAATAGGGACCGCTTACCAGCGGGAAGGTAAACGGCGTTTCCGTGTGCGGCTCTGGCTCGCCAGAGCAGCGATGTCACGCTGGCCACGTGACCCGGAAGTGTCTCCGGACAGCGCTGGCCCCTGGCCTCTTGAGTGAGATGGGCGCACAACCCCAGAGTCTGGCAAGACTGGCCCCTACGGGCAGGGGTACCTTTACCTTTACCTTTACCTTGGGCTGATCTAGTGCAGAAATCACGAGGATCCATGAGGATCCGTGTTTTTGCGCCCCTGCGGCCCGCCCGAAACAGTGGGTGCGTGATTTTTTTGATGCTGCCTACAGAGTAAGACATGGTCTACAGTATCATGGTGGTTTTATTTAATTTGAATGAAAAAAATCATATGAATTCACGAGGATCCGTCTAGATCCGCCTTTTACCTTTTTCCGATTTGGGGTTAGGGTTTATGGCCATGGTGTAATGTAGTGCTTCTGCGACTATGAACACAGGTGTCTGGGCTCAATAGATGGGTGCGGACGGCTTGCCAAGGGTTAAAAGGAGCTGAGCTGGATTCCTAGAGAGGACAGGATATAAAAGTGTGGCGGGGGGGGGCAGGTCCTCGCTTTCCTCCCCCCTTCCTGCAAGAGGGGGAGGGGGCTGTCGTCTCCTTTGCAAATGCTGCCTCGGCGGCGCCTTCTGCAGGCTGGTGAGTCTCCTCTCTCTTCCCCCGGAGGGGGCATTGGGGAGAAGAGGGGTTCCCTGTCAACCCCCACCCACCCCCAAACCAGGGAGCCGAGGGTCCTCCCCCTCCATCTCTGCAAAGCCAGGGCGGGGGCTCGTTCCCAGGAGGTGTGCAGCTACAGACCCATGGGTGCCCCCTCGAGCTCATTGGAGAGTAAAAGCGAGGTATAACTATCCCAGCCCATAATCTGGCCGCGGTGTGGTGGGCCCGTTTCCAGCCCGTCTTCCAGGGCATCTCCGCAGAGAGGGCATTGCAAGGATCCCCTCGGGTCCAGAGCCGGGCAGCTGAGACCCCCCCCCGGAGGGCGCCGTGTTCAGCTGATCCATCTGGGCAACCCCTCCCTCCACGGAGCCGACTTTCTTTCCTCTACCTGCTCCCTAAATCAAGCGCAGCTGGACGTTGGCAGCAGCAGTGCTGGTTTATTGGGGGGGGGGGGCTTCCCGAAATGGACTAACACACTGAATGGATTCTAGGCACTGACCTGATGAAAAGATCATAGCTGAGTTTCTGAAGCAGGAACAGAATTTTGGAAGGTAGCTGAATGTAGAAATTGTGCAATTTTTCTCTGGTAGGAAAATACAGTGGTACCTCGGGTTACATACACTTCAGGTTACAGACTCCACTAACCCAGAAATAATACCTCGGGCTAAGAACTTTGCTTCAGGATGAGAACAGAAATTGTGCTCCAGCAGCGCAACAGGAGCCCCCATTAGCTAAAGTGGTGCTTCAGGTTAAGAACAGTTTCAGGTTAAGAAAGGACCTCCAGAATGAAATGGGAAAGAAGTTTAACAGGGAGGGTGCCACTAACGAGAAGGCCCTCTGCCTGGTTCCCTCTGACTTCACTACTTGCAGGTGGGGGGGGGGAGCCAGAAAAGGCCCTCCTGTGTTTCCATAGATAATATCAGGAACATGGAGCCAGAGACCTGTGCTATTTCCATATAATCTCATACAATATGGCCTTCCAGACCATAAAATAGCCATAGCTGCCATCATCAGAGGAGTATCAAGGACTGCATACTCATGAGTAAACCCCTTGCTCCTGAGTTGCAGAAGGAGCCTGGAGCCAAGCGCTATGTTGTCATTCTGGAACCTGGACCTTGTGGTACTCACAGCCTGGGTTCTGGTACAATCCAGCCCTGCTTCCTAGCAAGACTCATCCACAATTGCTCAGAGAACATTTCTCTTCTACTGACAATGTGTCAGTTTTATAGCAAAAAAATGTATTTGCTTTGTAGGATTTGCTACCACCTCTAATTTGGATGGATAGGAAATGGCAGAAAAAAGAGAGTTTTCTTCTGATCTCTTGCAGGGTTCCTGAGATGGCTGAGCAAGGCTCAGCTGGCCCTGAAGGAGGAAGAGGCCATGCCATGGAAACTGGGAGTACTGGGATATTCTGGGAAAGTTCAGTGCAGAAGCGCTTGGGTGAGGTGGACGCTCTCCAGTCAGAGGTGCAGAGCCAGCAGTTGAGGCAGTTCTGCTCCCAGGAGGCCAAAGGACCTCGAGAGGTTTGCAGCCAACTCTACCGCTTTGACCGTCAATGGCTGAAGCCAGAAAGGCACACGAAAGCTGAGATGCTGGACCTGGTGATCTTGGAGCAGTTCCTGGCTGTCCTTCCAGCGGAGATGGAGAGCTGGGTGAGGGAATGCGGAGCAGAGACCAGTTCCCAGGCGGTGGCCCTGGCCGAAGGTTTCCTCCTGAGTCAGGCGGAGGAGAGGAAGCAGGAAGAGAAAAAGCAGGTGAGAGAGACTTTCCTCTTAATTCTCCCAAGGAGCTCCAAACAGAACTGAGAACATCCCCAAATGCTCTACTAATGGCCCTTCATTTTGAAAAGCATCCAAGGAAAGATATCTGATACCCCTAAAGATTTTGCCTCTGCTGTTACTTCTCTAGCCTTTCCCTACATTCTCAATTTGGAATCCTTGTTGCTCTTTCAGGAAAAGGATCTGGTTGCAGAAATGGGCTCCAATTACTCTGAGGCACAGAGGACTCCGTTGGACATCAGAGGGAGTTCACTAGGTAAGGAGGAAGGAGTTTCTTTTTTTTAAATATATTTTTATTAAAATTTTTAAACATAAATGCAAAAATAATGAACAATATAACATATATCATAACATATTTTCTTAACTTTTTAGACTCCCTCACGTCTCCCCCTCCCACTTGCATCATTGTCAATTCTTGCCCGCAATTTATCATCTTGTTTACATTCTTATGTCCCATTCATTTAAATTATAATCTAATATTTCTCCCAAAGGTTTATGATTTTTCCTCAATCTCACTTAGCATCCTAGTTGCATCTAATTTAGTGGTGGTCAATTATTTATGATCTAGCCTCCATCTTAGCATTCAACCAAATTACAGTGCTTTTTAAAAAAAATCTTAAATTTCTTCCAATCTTCTTCAACCTTCTCTTCTCCCAGGTCTCGGATTCTGCCAGTCATCTCGGCTAGTTCCATATAGTCTATCAGTTGCATCTGTTTGCAAAAGTTCCAAGATGTCAATAATGTTCCTTGTATTAGCAAACAAGTGTCTACCTGGGAGAAAGCCTGCCTGGTCCTTGTGAATTACTTCATTTAAAACTTTTTAAAATCTACTTGCCAAAATGTCTGCAAATATTTTGTAATCCACATTTAAGAGAGAGATGGGACGATAGTTCTTAAGTTGTGTCTTTTCAGCTTCCGATTTTGGTATCAATGTGATAAAGGCTTCCTACCACGATTCCGGCGCCCTCTTCCCCTCCATAATTTCATTGCTGACCTCCATCAGTGGTTGTATCAAATAGTCTTTTAATGTCTTATAATACTTGGAGGTCAGCCCATCTGGCCCTGGAGATTTGCCCAATTGCATGTTCTGAATGGCTTGTTCAATCTCTTGTCGTGTTATTTTGCAATTCAGGATTGATCTATTTTCTTGTGACAGTTTTGGTAGCCCATTTTTTTCCAGAAATTGTTTAATCTCAACCTCATCTTGCGGCCCTTGAGTATATAATTTTTTGAAATATCTCTGGAAGCACTTTCTAATATCCACAGGGTTCTGAATGTTTCTTCCTTCAATCTCTAAATTTGTGACTGTATTTAGTTTTTGTCTCCTCTTCAACTGCCAAGCTAGCAGTTTTCCACATTTATTCGCCGATTCAAAAGTTTTTTGTTTCATTAATTTAATCTTCCACTCTATTTCCTGGTTTATCAATTTAGAATACTGTGCTTGATGAAGTTTAATCTCTTTCAGAGTTGGCTGTGACTTCGGATTTGATCTTAACTTCTTCTCTAATTCTTTAATTTTCTCCAAGATTTTGTCTTTCCTCTCATTTTGTGTCCTTTTCTTTACAGCATTCTGTTGAATCAAGAACCCCCTCATCACAGCCTTGCTTGCGTCCCAGATGATTCTTTTTTCCACCGTAGTGTTCAAATTTATCTCAAAATAGTCTTTCAAAACTTTTTGGGCCTTCTTAGTGATCTCCTGATCTCTAAACAAATTGTCATTCATCTTCCATCTAAAGGAGCCGGTTGGTAGTAGTGTCATGTCCATCTTTACTGCATTATGGTCGGAGCAGGTCTTTGGGCAGATTTCCACCTTTCTGACCTTAGGTGCCAGACCTCTAGATATCCATATTTGGTCGATTCTTGTCCAAGTCAGCTGGGCTTCAGAGAAGAATGTTCCCTCTCTTCCCAAGGGGTTCTTCGTTCTCCAAATGTCAATCAAGTCCATATTGTCAGTCATTTCGAAAAAAGTCTTTGGTAGTCTGCCATCTTTTGTAACATTTTGGTTTTGTGACTTATCCATGTTAGTTGATACGACCCCATTCATATCTCCCATCATGATGATGTTATCGTAGTCCAGATAATCCAGCATAGTCTCATGCAACTTCTTATAAAATTCCGATTTCCCCTCGTTTGGTGCATAAATTCCTAATATCAAGATCTTCTCTCCTTGATGTTGTATCTCAATTGCTAAAATTCTTCCATGTTCATCTTTAAATAGAAATTTAGGTGACAGGCTCTCTTTTGCATATATCACCACACCTCTCTTCTTTACTCTATCCGAAGATATAAATTCCTGGCCAAGTCTTTTATTTATTAATACTTTTCTGTGGAGCCTGATCACATGTGTTTCTTGTAGGCAAATAATATCCAGTTGTTCCTTTTTTAGTATGTGAAAATTTTTCCTCCTTTTTTCCGGGATGTTGCAGCCATTTATATTCCAACTCAAGAGTTGCAGAGACATCCTGAATAAATCTGGTTATTTTCCTGGGGGTGGTATCTTATTCGCTGGATCTTCCGGTTCCAAGGGTGCAGGTACCGCTGGTGCTCCAGGCCCAGAGGGTGATTCAATTCCTTTTTGAAGGTCCTCTCCGTATGCAGTCAAGAATTTATCTCTGTCTTCCAATGTTCTGATTTTGACCTTCTTCCCTCTAAAAGTGAAAGATAGTCCTTGGGGGAACTCCCACCTGAAGATAATTGAATTGCTCCTCAACAGTCTAACCCAGGGGTCTGCAACCTTTAAGACAAAAAGAGCCACTTGGACCCGTTTCCGAAGAAAAACAACAACTGGGAGCCGCAAAAACATTGCAACATTTAAAACAAATATAACACTGTATATATTGTTTCTTGCCTTAATGCTATATATACAGGATCGTGCAGTCAGCTGTCAATCTCAAGAAAAAAGGACAAATTAATAGCTAATTAAAATATTTAATTTACAACCAGGTAACCAGGTTAATGGGACTTTTGCTCCTGAACCTCAGTGCTCAGTGTCTGCACATCAGGGCTGTAAGACGTCACCTTCATTTTCACACAGGCTTGCAATCTATACATCCATGTATACATGTTCCGAAACCTTAATGAATGCTTCTTTTATATACTCTCCATCTGTGAACGGCTTCCCGTGCTTGACTATTTCCTGAGCGGCTACAAAACTAGCATACGTTGTGGAATTTGTAGGCTTCACCCAATTCTTGAAATTATTTTTGCTCCTATCAACCTTCCTCATAAGTTCTGCAACGGCTTTTCGTCTCTCATCTCCATCTGGATATTTTTCAGCAAAGGCTGCGTGTTTATTCTGGAAATGTCTTGCAATATTTGACTTTTTGTTGTTTGCAAATTTCTCACCACATATTAAGCATACTGGTAAACCAGTCTTGTCAGTAGAGAATGCAAATGATTCTGTCCATGTATCATTAAACATTCTGTTTTCTTCAGAAATTTTTCTTTTCTTGCCTTTATCCATGGCTGGCCTACCGTGGGTCCAAAACAGGGACGTAATTAGAAATCAGAGGGCTCCATAGCAAAATTTGCTATGCCCGATGTCAGGGAACTGACATCAGAGCGAGAGGCGAAGCGGAGGCTCCCAGATTATGCTGGCGAAAGACCCAGCACCAGGGGGAGAAGCAGCTCGGTAGAGGGGGAAGGAAATCAGCGCAACACCAGGGATAAAGGGGGGCAGATGGGGGAAGCGGAGAGAGAGCTCCGGGATTCTTCTCTGGACATCAGTGAGTAGAGCACAGGTCCTCCACTACCCACGCCCTCCCTGCACAGAAGACTCCTGCGCAGTGAGAGGAGGAGGCGACTGGGAGTCAGACAGCTTCTATGCTGGAAGAGGTTTAAGAAACGCCCACAGACGGATTCTGCTAGCGACTGAAACAGCTACGCGGAGATGGGCTGTGCAGTCAGAACGGTTTAACAAGGCAATTAAGCCTAGAGAGGCGGCAGTTTACGCACGAGTAACTCATACCCATTACACCCAATAATCAATGCCCCAAAATGCCATAGAAAATTAATCAGGGCCCCAGTGTACCATAAATCATAATCAGTGCCTGATGTAAATAATAATTAATAATGAGGGCCCAATGTCATCCTCATCATTATAAAAATACCTTTTTTGACACTTTTTATTATTTCTTTGTTTGACCCCTCAGAATTACTCCTCCTCATAGAAATAAACATTACATTAACAAGTTACCTTTTTTTGAGTGTGTGTTCTTCACTCCCCTTCAAAACAGTGACCAGTGTATATGCCCCCTTTCAATGCAGCCTGTTTACAAAGGCGGGACGACAAAGACCAGCAATAAGCTGTTGCATAACGTTCCCCAAGGAAAGCGTTAGCTATTCACCAAACTTTCCCCTGCTTAAGTTTAAAAAGGGGCTTCAAGCAACTAAAAAGGGGCTTCAGGCAACTAACTCCCACGTGGAATTGCCTATAGTAAGATGGCGGCCGCCTCAGAAGACCACATGGGCAGATAAGATGGCTGCTGGGGCGATCCGGTTACCCAGCAACAGCACAGCTGCTTCCTACGCTTTTAAAAGCAGCCGGCTAAGCAAGCGTTGGAGCGCCGAAGCCACCTCACCCCCACAAGGAGAATGCTGCGCATGTGACCAAATAGCGAGGACTTACTTTGCTAGAGACAAGCCCCCGACGCTACCACAAGCCTCCCTCTCTTCCCGCCGCCCAGCCTCCCAAGAAAAAAAACCCCACTTCAAACGGTCACAAAGCACAAATTCCACGCGACCGCGACTTCATCCGCCCACAACCTGATCCGCCAGGTGCGCCGAGTCCTCCCCAGGAAAGGTAAAATGCGGCGATGAGCTTGCGTAGCGTGCTGGGCTCCCAGCAGCGAATCGACTTGGATAGGCAGCAAGCAATCCAAACGGAGAGGTTTTCGGCGCGATCAAGGCGCCCGCAGTAGATAAGGGAGTGATCCAATCATAAGCGGCTTTTTGCGTGTTTCCGCCCAGAAAATGCGCCTCCTCCCCTCGCCTCCGCCCCGGAGCCGCAGCAAAGGCGTTAAAGAGCCGCATGCGGCTCTGGAGCCGCAGGTTGCCGACCCCCGGTCTAACCAATTCAAGGTAGTCAGATCTAAGATCCAGCAGTTGTTTAGGAATATCCTTGTAAATTTCAATACTTTTGTCCGAAATGTCCAGTGACTTTCCGTAATGTAGGCCCAAAATCTTATCCCTTTCCTCCTTTGATCTCAGTGTTATCAAACAGTCTCTGGGTTTCTCTTTCTTTACAAGTCTTCCAAGCCTAAAAGCTGATACGATTTTAAAGTCCTTTTCCTCTAAATTCCAAAACTTGGAAAGTTCTTTAGTCAAAAACTCAGCTAAGTTGCCTTCTTCCACTTCTGGTATCGACCTTATCCTTAAGTTACTCTCCCGATTCCGCAGTTCTATCATAGAAAGATAGACCTGGTGTTCATCTACTTGTTTACAGAGTGGTCTTACCTCTTGTTCCAAAATTCCAAGTCTTTGGCTAGTATCCTCAGCCAATTTCCGATTTTCTGCTGTGGCCCCCGTCAATTCTCCAATTGCTTGTACGTTCTGTGCTACTTGTCCAGTTAGTCTATTTAGACATTCTGTATTTTGATCAATTTTAGCTGTTTGCTCATCAGCTTTCTTATCCAGAGATTCCACTCTCTTATCCAAAGATTCCAATTTTTCATAAATTTTCTCTAAAATAGAAGTAGTTGCTCCTGAGGCCATATCTTCCAATTGTAATTGCTCAGTTTCTTCCTCCCCTGCTTTTGGCAGAGAAGCGGCTTCTTCCTCTGAAGGCAGAGTAGGTACAGATGATCTGCGTGCCTGGGAAGCTGAGGTTAAAGTTGTTAAAGTTGTTTGTCTGGTTCTTGGTCCCTTTTTTCTAGCGCCACTCATTCCAAAGTTATCTAAAAGTCAAGGTCAAGCTGAGTTGTTCCCATGAGAAAACAACAGCCCAGATGGTAACAGTCAAACAGGAGGCCGGGAAAAGGAAAGTAAAATAATGTCACTGCTGTAAATCCCAAATCCTCTAGGGGGAGCTTAAAATGTCTTTAGGGAAGAGATCAATTCTAGTAAAATTGCTAGAATCAAGTTTAAAGTCCAGGAACCTTCAGTAACAGGTTTTAAGCAGAGTTAGTATTAGCAGCCACATTGTTTCAGACAGTGCATACTGGTATTTCAAATGATGCTTCAAAGTAGCAAGTCCAAACTCCCTCAGATTGTTGCAATTCTTAATTCAAAGTAACCAAATCTGCAGACTGACAGCTCAGTTGCTCAGGCAGCTCCAGCACCTGGGTTCCTTACTCAATTTATATTCCCAATAGAAGAAAGGTATCATAATGCAAGTATAGAGCATAATATCAAGTGCTTAGAGTCCTTATTCGCTTACGGAAAAGTTCAGTGGTTGCTCAGATCAGTTAGGTTAAAAGTTCTTTCTTTGCCTCCACTCCTCCAGCTCTTTGCTTTGAAGTTCAGTGACAGCGGAAGACGGACTTCCTGTTTTTCGTCGCTCCGCTTTCAGCCAAATTCAATAAAATTTAGTCTCCAATTTAATAAAGTCCTTCTTTACTCACGGGTTGTTGCATTTCCAGATCAGAAAGTTTCAGGAAAAAAGGTCAGCGCTCACTGGCAGCAGCAGCGCGGCTTCACTCCGTAGCTTGCGAAACGACCCACAGCACCGCTACCCCCTCCCCGTTCCGGAGCCCCTTACGGGGTTCCTTCAACGTTTCAGGGGTTGCTTCAGGTGCCCGCCGGGTCCCGAGACCACAGGCTTTTGCTGCCTGTGGGTTTCCGACGTGGGTCTCCGCTTCGCCGTAGCGGACGACCCGTTTCCCACGGAGCTTCCCCTTCACCAAAGGAAGAGGACCGCCATTGCCGTTCGCGCCGCCTCCGGAAGTCCCAGGAGGAAGGAGTTTCTTTTCCATTTGGTCTTTCTGTTGCTTTTGAAAGTAATCTCTGAGTTTTTTCAATTTTGGGGGGGAGACATTTGGGCCAAGAATAGCATAACAAAGCTATGAAATTTGTACGCCCGTCAAAATGTACATCTCAGAGAAGCATGCACTCCTGGCTTCCAACTAACCTTTGTCTCTCAGGTGAAAGAAGAACAAGACCTCCTCACCCGTCTCTTCCTGGTGGTGGAGAGGAAGCAGCAGCTGTAGAAACAGATCAGGTAGGAGGAAGGAGCCTTGTGGGGAAAGAGGCTCAGGAGTGGGGCAGCCAGGGTTCCTCTGGGAATGAAGAAATCCCTCTCTCCCTCTTTGCTTTCGTCAAAGCTGTCCCAAACAAAGGCTGAAAGTGTGATTCAGTAAAGTCTATCTGCTGAAAATAAGGAATAGCCAACTCACCTTAACTAGCCTTCTGCATGAATTGGCCTTAGTAAACATCTTCCAAGACAATAATGCCCACTTACACCACAAAGAACTTATAACCCCCCCTCCCCCCCAAAAAAATAGCAGATGGGGTGAGGAGAGAGGAGATCCTTTCATTTGTGCCCCTTCCAGTCACCTTGTAATTGTCAAGGATGTGCCCCATAAAGATCCAGACTAAGATCCAATGAATTGTTGGCAATGATCACTTTGATCACTTCAATGAATTGTTGGCAGAGTAAACACAATGCAGGGTCCCAAAAAATAGACCAGGCACAGGAGCTTCATCCAGTATTATTTACTGAAGGCAAATGAGCATAACTATTCACGAATTCAACTCTTTCGGATTTGCATAGTACTTAAGAATCCAGTCGCAATATAAAAATAATAATCTTAAACTTAAAATAAGACTAAGAACTTGGAAATCAGACATACTATGTACAGATCACCCCACCAGGAAGAAAGATAGAGAAAGATGAAGCCCAGGTTTCCTCCGGCCTCTGTTTATAGGCAGCATGGCCTTGGGATAGAAAAATAACAGGGCCAGCTTCAACCAGCTGTACTCAGCTTCTCTGAAGGAATAACCCCAAAATCAGGAACCTTCTGCTCATTTCCAGGCAGAATGGAAAAATTGCTGACCAGCTAGTCACTTGCCACTTGCAGCTTGTAGTAGCTTCTAGCTCATGAGACCCAGACAAGTTTCTAGAACCTTCTTGAATCAATGGAATAAGAACGCTCTCTGCATATTACACCAATACTTTCTATACCAAAAATTGCAAGCCATGTCAGTGATACCACCTCCTTCTTACCTATCCACAAGCCTTGAATTTTACCCCAGATCCTTTTTGGCTGCTCCAAGATTTCAGACTTGTCTACCAGTTTGTGATCCAAAAACACTTAGTGGTGTCCAACCCTCAGAGCGCCATCCCTGCAGGGACCAAGTGGTACAGCCTAGTGGACCTTTGCTCAGCATTGTTGAGTCTTCTCACTGCAATTAACACAACACAGCAATGAACAGGCAGGAAACACCACCACAAAGTGTAGTAGATAATCTTTAGAGTGCCTTAGAGGAGGACCCTTGTCTTTTTCCTTTCAGGGTCCTCTGTGCTTTGAAGATGTAGCTGTGCATTTCACGGAGGAGGAGTGGGCGTTGTTGGATCCTGACCAGAGAGCTTTGCATAAGGAAGTCATGAAGGAGAATCTTAGGAACATGCCCTCCCTCGGTAAGGCTCAGGGTTGGATAATAATATCTGCTTTGAAATTCCATTTATTTCTGAGGTTCTAATCCATTTGTCTCTTCATCGCAGGTGGTGATGAATTGGGAATGAATAACAGGGGAGAACATGAAAAAATCAACACAGTGCAGAAACCACATAAATATGTGGAGTGTGGAGAGAGCTCTATCACCCTTTCCACTTCTCATCAAATAATTCATACAGGAGAGAAACCATATCAGTGCTTGAAATGTGGAAAGAGCTTCAACCGGAAGGGAAGTCTCACTGCCCATCAGAGAATTCATACACTGGAGAAACCATTTCAATGTCAAGAGTGTGGAAAGAGCTTCAGTTGGAAGACAAATCTCACTTCCCATCAAAGAATACATACAGGGGAGAAACCACATCAGTGCTTGGAATGTGGAAAGAACTTCTCCCGCAAGGAAAGTCTCATTTTCCATCTAATAATTCATACAGGGGAGAAACCCTATCAATGTTTGGAATGTGGAAAGAGCTTCAGTCAAAGGGGCAATCTCATGTTCCATCAAAGAATCCATACAGGGGAGAAACCCTATCAATGTTTGGAATGTGGAAAGAGCTTCACCCACAAGCAAAGTCTCAGTTCCCATCAAAGTATTCATATGGGGCACAAGCCGTATCAGTGCCTAGAATGCGGAAAGCAATTCGGTCGGAGATCCTATCTCACTTCCCATCAAAGACTTCATACAGGGGAGAAACCATATCAGTGCTTGGAATGTGGAAACAGCTTCAATCAGAGCTCCGGTCTCACATCCCATCAAATAATTCATACAGGGGAGAAATGTTTTCAGTGCTTCAAATGTGGAAAGAGCTTCAATCACAAGGCTAGTCTCACTTCCCATCAAAGAATTCATACAGGGGAGAAACCATATCAATGCTTTGAATGTGGAAAGAACTTCAGAAAAAGTGTCCATCTGACTTTCCATAAAAGAATTCATACAGGGGAAAAACCATATCACTGCTTGGATTGTGGAAAGAGCTTCAGTAGAAAGGACAATCTCACTTCCCATCAAAGAATCCATACAGGGGAGAAATTGTATCAGTGCTTGGATTGTGGAAAGAGCTTCAGCAGAAAGGACCATCTCACTTCCCATCAAAGAATTCATACAGGGGAGAAATCACAACAGTGCTTGGAATGTGGAAAGAGCTTCAGAGGACCAAGCCCACTTTCCATCCCAGAACTCACAGCAGGGAGAATAGTTGAATTGCAGAATCATAGTGTTGGAAGGGACTCTGAGGGTCATGTAGATTAACTCCCTGCAATGCAGGAAGTGTTTGGGTTTTTTCAACTGGAGTTCACCAGAGCTTTGCTCCGGCACTTCTCAGGTGGGTGCCATTGTCATTCTCAAAGAACAAGGGAGAAGTTCGTGGTGTGTTCTGGCACCATTTTTCTAGAAAAATAGCACTGTCTGTGACAGATGACCATTCAGCCTCTGCTGAAAAACCTCCAATCAAGAACAGGCCAGCAACATCTGGTGAAGTCTGTTCTGTAGTGAATTAGCTCTTACTGATAGAAAGTTATGCCTACTGTTTAGCTGGAATCTCCTTTTCTGTTACTTGAATCAATGGCCTCAGTCCTAACTTCTGCAGCAGGAGAAAACCAGCTTACTCCATTTTCCATGCTCCAATTTCTCCTACAAGCTGTTCCTCCTGTTTCTGTTTTCAAATGTTAGGGGAAATCCTGGGGTGCGAGGATACTCAGCAGACCAGCTTGTTGGGGTGCAAGTCTCCCGCAGGTCTCCGCAGTCAGTAGAAGAAGGAAGTTCTAACCAAGTAACAAAGCAAAACAGCAGTCCGTAGACCACAACCTTTATAGTTGTGCAATAGGTCCCTGCAAGGAGTAAGAACCCTGAACACAGGTTACACACTACCCAGAATGCATTTCCAGAAGCATCATTCATACATCACTGATACATCATCATCATCATCATCATCATCATCATCATCATCATTATTTATTTATACCCCCACCCATCTGGCTGGTTTTCCCCAGCCACTCTAGGCAGCTTCCAACCAAAGGTTAAAAATACATTAAAACATCATCATTAAAAACTTCCCTAAACAGGGCTGCCTCTATATGTCTTCTAAAGGTCAGATGGTTGTTTATTTCTTTAACATCTGATGGGAGAGCGTTCCACAGGGCGGGTGCCACTACCGAGAAGGCCCTCTGCCTGGTTCTCTGTAACCTCACGTCTCGCAGGGAGGGAACCACCAGAAGGCCCTCAGAGCTGGATCTCAGTGTCCGGTCTGAACGATGGGGGTGGCGACACTCCTTCAGGTATCCTGGGCTCCTTCAGGTATCCTTCGGGTATACTGGTATACAAGGAGGGAGGAGAGTTGTGAGGATACCCAAGTTTGTCAAGTTGCCCCACTTATCAGATTAAGTTCCAGACACCTTAAGTAAAGTTAAAGGGACCCCTGACCATTAGGTCCAGTCGTGACCGTCTCTGGGGTTGCGGCACTCATCTCACTTTATTGGCGGAGGGAGTCGGTGTCCAGCTCCCGGGTCATGTGGCCAGCATGACTAAGCTGCTTTTGGCGAACCAGAGCAGCGCATGGAAACGCCGTTTACCTTCCCGCCGGAGCGGTACCTATTCATCTACTTGCACTTTGACTGCTTTCAAACTGCTAGGTTGGCAGGAACAGGGACCGAGCAACAGGAGCTCACCCTGTCGCAGGGATTCAAACCACCGACCTTCTGATCGGCTAGTCCTAGGCTCTGTGGTTTAACCCACAGCGCCACATGCATCCCTACTGACACCTTAAGTAGCCGCCACCTAAAGAACAATAAAACTACCAATGCATATCCTTGTCTTCTGGCCTTCTCAAGGATGGGAGGATGGGCTTTGGGAACACCTGGCCTGAGCAAACCCATCAGCAGATGTCCATTGTTTCCCTCAAGGGAGGGGTGCTGTGTACATGACTTTATGTCTCAGGGATTATGGAGGAGGGTGGTGTCCAAGTCTGCCTTCCCTTTTGAAGCAAAATGTCATTGAAATGGGAAGAATTGATTAAGGCATTGATTTAATATGCCTTTTCAAAGGTTAGTACTCCATCGGCACTGTCAAAGGCAAAGGAATACAATTTGACGCTTTCTTGCAACAATGTAAGAGGTTCCGGCAATCGAAAGCAGAAGAGATACAATTTACCAGCTTTCGCCATTATCTACACAGAAGCTGGTGCTCAGTCAACCGTGCAAAGGCTGAGCTGCCGGGCTGAAGGCGTTGCACCGCTCCCTGGTAGTTACCTACTTCGCACAATAGGGGCGCTGTTTGGTAATACCCGATTGGTTAGCTGTCGGATTTCAGAGCTCCCCGCTGGTCGATCTTTGGTAATTCTCAAAATACAGACTCCATTCATAAAACACAGACTCCATTCATCAAGCAGTAACATAAGTTCAGTGTTATATATTTGTGGGACATAGTCGTCATGCAAAACATTCCTAGAGTGGACATGCAAGGGGATGTTTTGTACAAACTTCATCTGCATGTGACTAGAGGTGGGCGTGGCCTCACCTGCCCAGGTAACAAAAGGGCTAGGCAGGGAGCACACTTCCTGTCTTGGACTGTCTTCTCCATCTTGCTTTTATGAAGAAGCAACAGCTCTTCAGCTAGAAACGCCCTGTTTCCTTCCAGCCAACAGAGCACCCCGTATGGGATAGTGCCACTTGTATATATTTTGTAACCTAAGTCTGCCTTCAGAAATGCAATTGTGAACTGATGATACTGTGAGTAAACTTGTTTTTACTGACTTTAAATAAGATTGTCGTGTCTATTCTTTCTAAGAGGGACAAAAGGGAATTACCAGAAATCCTATATTTAGAAGCTCAAACGAGCTGGCAACAAGTTAACCGCTGTGTGTTTGAAGGGGGAGTGTTTAAACTCTGCTAAGTCATTGAACTTGCTTAGGCAAGTTAGGAAGGATATTACTAAACAATATATCCTCTTCTGCCTCCCTGAACATTCCGACAATATTGAGCTTCTATTTGATCGATTGAACGTGCTGGTTTACAGCCCGGGTTAATGCAGTGCTTCTCCACTATGAAGGAAGGTGGCAGGACTCATCGTTCAGTAAGATGTGCCCCCCTTTCATTTCCGTAACACAAGGGAGGGAGCAGATTAGAACCGCCGCCCCCCCCCCCCGAAAACTTCTCTGACTGCGCAGCACACATGGCTTCTGCTGGGCTCCTGCTCTGGAGGCGAAAACGCAGAGAGGGAGAGAAGGGTGAGCTGGGTGCGCACGGCTTGCCAAGGGTTAAAAAGAGCTGAGCTGGATTCCTAGAGAGGACAGGATATAAAAGTGTGGCGGGGGGGCAGGTCCTCCCTTCCCCCTCCCTTCCTGCAAGAGGGGGAGGGGGCTGTCGTCTCCTTTGCAAATGCTGCCTCGGCGGCGCCTTCTGCAGGCTGGTGAGTCTCCTCTCTCTTCCCCCGGAGGGGGCATTGGGGAGAAGAGGGCTTCACTGCCCCCCCGCCCACCCCACAAACCAGGGAGCCGAGGGTCCTCCCCCTCCATCTCTGCAAAGCCAGGGCGGGGGCTCGTTCCCAGGAGGTGTGCAGCTACAGACCCATGGGTGCCCCCTTGAGCTCATTGGAGAAATAAAGGGGAGTATAACTATGCCATGACTCGAGAGGGGATCCCAGCCCATAATCTGGCCGCGGGATGGTGGGCCCGTTTCCAGCCCGTCTTCCAGGGCATCTCCGCAGAGAGGGCATTGCAAGGATCCCCTCGGGTCCAGAGCCGGGGAGCTGAGACCCCCCCCCCCGGGAGGGCGCCCTGTTCAGCTGATCCATCCAGGCAACCCCTCACCTCCCCCCCCCCCCCAGCAGACTTTATTTCCTCTACCTGCTCGCAAAATCAAGCGCAGCTGCGTTTGTTAGCCTGGACGTTGGCAGCTGCAGTGCTGGTTTAGCGGGGCTTCCCGAAATGGATTAACTGAATGGATTCAAGGCACTGACCTGATGAAAAGATCATAGCCGAGATTCTGATGCAGGAAAAGGATTTTGGAAGGTAGCTGAATGTAGAAAGTGTGTCTTTTTCTCTGGTGGGAATATATTTGTAATGGGAAATGATAATATTATTATTATGATTATGATTACTCCTGATCCAGGCATCTGGCTGAACTGTTTGGCCCCTGAATGTGTATTTTGTAAATGCACATGGTTTTAGTGCACTCATACGTTGCTTTATACAATGAATAGGTGCCTAGAAATTCCAGTTATTGTTGTAGCAGTGATCGAGTTTTAACTCCGGTGGGTGCTGTTTTGTTTGGGGGAGGATTTATTTTAAATTGCTTTTGAATGTTAGGTGTTAATTTGGATTTTTGGATTTCTTTTGTAAAAAGTTTCCTTCTGATCTCTTGCAGGCTTCCTGAGAGGTCAGATGGATGAGAGAGACTCAGCTGGCCCTGAAGGAGGAAGAGGCCATGCCATGGAAACTGGGAGCAGTCGGGGATTATGGGAAAACTCAGTGCAGAAGCTCCTGGGAGAGGAGGACACCCTTCGCTCACAGGCGCAGAGCCAGCAGTTGAGGCAGTTCTGCTCCCAGGAGGCCAAAGGACCTCGAGAGGTTTGCAGCCGACTCCACCACCTTTGCCACCAGTGGCTGAAGCCAGAAAGGCACACGAAAGCTGAGATGCTGGACCTGGTGATCTTGGAGCAGTTCCTGGCTGTCCTTCCGCCAGAGATGGAGAGCTGGGTGAGGGAATGCGGAGCAGAGACCAGTTCCCAGGCAGTGGCCCTGGCCGAAGGTTTCCTCCTGAGTCAGGCGGAGGAGAAGAAGCAGGTGAGAGAGACTTTCCTCTGGATGCTCCCAAGGGGCTCCAAACAGGAGGAAGAACATACTAAAAGCCTATACTAATTGCTCATCCTTTTTTGGGGGGGGGGGAGCATCCAAGGAATGACATGAGATGCCCCTAAAGATTTTGCCTCTGCCCTTCCTTCTCTAGCCTTTCTCTGCATTCTCAATTTGGAATCCTTGTTGCTCTTTCAGGAAAAGGATCTGGTTGCAGAAATGGGCTCCAATTACTCTGAGGCAGAGAGGACTCCGCTGGACACCAGAGAGAGTTCACTAGGTAAGGCGGAAGGAGTTTCTTCCCTGTTTGGTCTTTCTGTTGCTTTTGAAAGTAATCTCTGAGTCCTTTCAATTTTTTTTTTTGGGGGGGGGGAGACATTTGGGCCCAAGAGCCCAGAATAGCACAACAAAACTATGAAATTTGTACGCCCGTCAAAATGTACATCTCAGAGAAGCATGCGCTCCTGGCTTCCAACTAACCTTTGTCTCTCAGGTGAAAGAAGAATGCCAGCAAGACCTCCTCACCCGTCTCTTCCTGGTGGTGGAGAGGAAGCAGCAGCTGTAGAAGCAGATCAGGTAGGAGGAAGGAGCCTTGTGGGGAAAGAGGCTCAGGAGTGGGGCAGCCAGGGTTCCTCTGGGAATGAAGAAATCCCTCTCTCCCTCTTTGCTTTCGTCAAAGCTGTCCCAAACAAAGGCTGAAAGTGCCATTCAAGGAGGTCTATCTGCTGAAAATCAGAAACAGCCTCCTCACCTTTACTAGCCTTCTGCATGTTGCTAGTATTATTTATCAATACTTGTAGTTTTATTTATATATTTATGATTGAGTGCTTCGATGGGCTTCTAAGCAGTTGACATATCATAGAAACAGTGACCAAGATTCTCCAACACCCCCTCCCCCCCAAAAAAACAGACCATGGGGTGAAGAGTGAGGACGTCCTTTCATTTTTGCCTCCATATGACCCGTGAAGTTGACTTTTGGTCATTGTGAGGTTCCCCCACCCCAAAACAGAGCATGGGGAAAGTACAGAGTGGATCCTCATCCCCAGCCTTTCCCCACCTTTAAACCAGGCCAAAACAGGGTCCCAGTGCCATTTCGGAGACAGAGACCTTGACTTACCTCCATTTTATCAATGGGGAACCCCATAGCCAACAAGCCCACCCAGGGCTATGACACTGATCATGGATCCTAGTGCCTGAAGATTTTTAAGAAAACCATCCTAGATGCCATCAAACCTGCCAGTCAGCAAACAGTGTAATGTCGTAAACCGTCGTACAAGGACTACACAGATGAACATCCATCTGAATGCTACGTCCGTCTGGTAGCCGCCATAAAACATAGGCAGGGATTTACCTGGAAAACCTCCCAACATGAAGGGAGTTATAAATGGGTTCTTTAAGGACAAATCCATGTTTGACATCAGGAATGCCCTAAACCCGCATATTTGTTATGATGGAGAAAGCATTAGCAAGTTATTTTCAATAGCCAAATCAGTGTTCAACACCTTAGATGAAGTCCAAGGAGACCCCAGGCAGATCCAGGCAAGTATTAGCCCATAATTATTAAATGCTTAAGTTTGAAGGGATAGTGCAGGAGGCTAAGCAGGAAAGAGAGTTTACAGGCCTCCCCCTTGAGCTGAAGAACGAGATACCCCCTTGGTTGTGGGGGCTGGAATTTAACCCTGTGCAGCTCTTGAATCTGCCACAGCAGTCAAATTAAAATACAGCAAAGACCTGCCATTTCCTTGTACCAAACAGTATCCTCTTCCAAAGGAAGCCATAATTGGATTCACATCCACGACAGAGGAATTCTGGCCTCTGTTTATAGGCAGCATGGCTTTGGGATAGAAAAATAACAGGGCCTGCTTCAACCAGCTGTACTCAGCTTCTCTGAAGGAATAACCCAAATATCAGGAAACTTCTGCTCATTTCCAGCCAGAATGGAAAAAATTGCTGATCATCTAGAGACTAGACGCTTGCAGCTTGTAGCTTGTGAGACCCAGACAAGTTTCCAGAACCTTCTTGAATCAATAGAATAGGAAAGATCTTGGCATATTAGACCGATACTTTCTGTCCCAAAAACTGCAAGCCATGTCAGTAATACCTATTCACAAGCCTTGAATTTTACCCCAGATCCTTTTTGGCTGGTCCAAGATTTAAGACTTGTGTATCAGTTTGTGGTCCAAAAACACCCAGTGGTGGCCAACCCTCAGAGTGCCATCCCTGCAGGGACCAAGTGGTACGGCCTAGTGGACCTTTGCTCAGCATTTTTTAGTATCCCCATTGCAAATAACACAACACAGAAATGAACAGGCAGGAAACACCACCGCAAAGTGTAGTAGATAATCTTTAGACTGCCTTAGAGGAGGACCCTTGTCTTTTTCCTTTCAGGGTCCTCTGTGCTTTGAAGATGTAGCTGTGCATTTCACGGAGGAGGAGTGGGCATTGTTGGATCCTGACCAGAGAGCTTTGCATAAGGAAGTCATGGAGGAGAATCGTGGGATCATGGCCTCCCTCGGTAAGGCTCCCAGTTGGATGATAATATCTGCTTTGAAATTCCATAGATCAATCTATGTATCATCTATCTATTTGGAGGTTTTGGTGTCCTCGGGTGTCTTCCCGTGTAAAAGTTGGGGTGTCTAGGCGACGTTTCGACGAGGTCTCACTCGTCATCTTCAGGCTGGTGCTTTCGGCTTCTTGTTACTGGAACAGAGCGGGATCTCAATGTTTGAGTTCCTATAAATACTGTAGAGGGGGTGTGGTGTCTAGCCTCCAATGTTCTGGGCAGAGAGGAAGTTCCCAGGCTAGTGTGCCTTTTCTTCTTTTGTTCCTTAATTACTTGAGAGATACCTTGAGTGATTTCTTGAGTGATATCCTGAGTACCACTTAGGTGGGTCATTAGGTGTGGATTAGTTGCTAAAGTCTTTGTGTCTTGACCTCTTGAACTTTGTGAAGAGTTTTCCTGAGAAGATGGCTGTATTGCACTTAGTTGTGCTTTGGCTTGGCTTCGTGTATAGGGGCGAGCTGTGGTTTTGTGGCTTGTGTCAGCCAGATCTGTGTAGGGATTGCAGGGGGGGTGCACAAAACCACAGCTCGCCCCTATACACGAAGCCAAGCCAAAGCACAACTAAGTGCAATACAGCCATCTTCTCAGGAAAACTCTTCACAAAGTTCAAGAGGTCAAGACACAAAGACTTTAGCAACTAATCCACACCTAATGACCCACCTAAGTGGTACTCAGGATATCACTCAAGAAATCACTCAAGGTATCTCTCAAGTAATTAAGGAACAAAAGAAGAAAAGGCACACTAGCCTGGGAACTTCCTCTCTGCCCAGAACATTGGAGGCTAGACACCACACCCCCTCTACAGTATTTATAGGAACTCAAACATTGAGATCCCGCTCTGTTCCAGTAACAAGAAGCCGAAAGCACCAGCCTGAAGATGACGAGTGAGACCTCGTCGAAACGTCGCCTAGACACCCCAACTTTTACACGGGAAGACACCCGAGGACACCAAAACCTGCATTCCTGTACCCGTGAAAATCTACGAAAGCAAACATCTATCTATTTATATCTATATCTATCTATATCTATCTATCTATCTATCTATCTATATATCTATCTATCTATCTATCATCTATCTATCTATCTATATCTATCTATCATCTATCATCTTTATATCTATATCTATATCTATCTATCTATCTATATCTATCTATCATCTATCTATCTATCTATCTATCTATCTATCTATCTATCAATCATCTCAAAATGAGAAACCAGCCAGATGTTTTTGGAGCTCAACAGCACCACCTACAGCACCTGGGATTCTAACACTTCACAGGTCACCATAACTGGAGGGGTATGGATTGTTTCATCTGTGAAAATTCCTCCTCCAGTTACGACTTAAAAAAATCCTGATCAGCCTGCTTTGAAGTGCCCAGGCCTTCATAAATTTAGTTTTCAGAATTTTTAGGCAAGTGAAAGTAGATTTTGTCAGGATTTGAGTTTTTGTTTTTGCTTCTGTCTGTTTTTGGTTGACCAAAGAGACTATGGACCTTGGAAATGGAGCAACAAACAGGTGACTGACAATAGAGATGCAGAAAATTCCATGATTCGGCCAAACAAAATCCATTCAAGAAAAGAGCCAGGTTTTGCACATCTCAGGTTCCCGCAAATACGTCCATGAATACCAGTCAACAAAGGCAGTGAACCCTGTAGTAAGACCTCATGCCTAACCCTCTTCCGTTCTTTCACTATCACAAAAGTTAATTTTCATTGTCCAATCATTTGGGGCTGTATTTATTTCTGAGGTTCTAATCCATTTCTCTCTTCATCGCAGGTGGTGTTGAATTGGAAATGAAGAACAAGGGAGACCATGACAAAATTCACACAGTAGAGAAACCATATGAATATTTGGAGTGTGGAGAGAACTCCATCTCCCTTTCCACTCCCTATCAAATAAATCCTATTGGGATGAAACCATATCAGTGTTTGGAATGTGGAAAGAAATTCAGTCAGAGCTCCAATCTCACTTCCCACCAAAGAATTCATACCGGGGAGAAACCATATCAGTGCTTGGAATGTGGAAAGAGATTCAGTCAGAGCTCCAATCTCACTTCCCACCAAAGAATTCATACCGGGGACAAACCCTATCAGTGTTTGGAATGTGGAAAGAGATTCAGTCATAGCTCCGGTCTCACTTCCCATCAAAGAATTCATACCGGGGAAAAACCCTATCAGTGTTTGGAATGTGGAAAGAGATTCAGTCAAAGCTCCAGTCTCACTTCCCATCAAAGAATTCATACAGGGGAGAAACCCTATCAGTGCTTCGAATGTGGAAAGAGCTTCAGTCACATGGCCATTCTCACTTCCCATCAAAGAATTCATACAGGGGAGAAACCTTATCAATGCTTTGAATGTGGAAATAGCTTCAGAAAAAGCATCCATCTCACGGTCCATCTAAGAATTCATTCAGGGCAGAAACCATATCAGTGCTTGGAATGTGGAAAGAGCTTCGGTACAAAGAATCATCTGACTATCCATCAAAGAATTCATACAGGGGAGAAACCCTATCAATGCTTTGAATGTGGAAAGAGCTTCAGTCACAAGGTCAGTCTCACTTCCCATCAAAGAATCCATACAGGGGAGAAACCCTATCAGTGTCTGGAATGTGGAAAGATCTTCAGTCACAGTGGCTCTCTCAGTTTACATCAAAGAATTCATACAGGGCAGAAGCCATATCAGTGCTTAAAATGTGGAAAGAGATTCGATCGGAGCTCCACTCTCACCAACCATCAAATAACTCATACAGGGGAGAAATCATATCAGTGCTTGGAATGTGGAAAGAGCTTCACCCAGAAGCAAAGTCTCACTGCTCATCAGAGAATTCATACACTGGAGAAACCATTTCAATGTCAAGAGTGTGGAAAGAGCTTCAGTTGGAAGGAAAGTCTCAATTCCCATCAAAGAATTCATACAGGGGAGAAACCATACCAATGTTTGGAATGTGGAAAGAACTTCAATCATAGCTCCAATCTCACCTCCCATCAAAGAATCCATGCAGGGGAGAAACCCTATAAGTGTCTGGAATGTGGAAAGTGCTTCAGTCGGAAGGACAATCTCATTTCCCATCAAAGAATCCATATGGGGAGAAACCATAACAGCGCTTGGAATGTGGAAAGAGCTTCAGAGGGCCAACCTCACTTTCCATCCAAGAACTCTCAGCAGGGAGAATAGTTGAATTGTAGGATCATAGTGTTGGAAGACGGAGACAGCATCTTAATAAGCAGAGACATCACCTTGCCGACAAAGGTCCGTAAAGTTAAAGCTCTGGTTTCCCCAGTAGTGATGTATGGAAGTGAAAGCTGGACCATAAAGAAGGCTGATCGCCGAAGAATGGATGCTTTTGAATTATGGTGTTGGAGGAGACTCTTGAGAGTCCCATGGACTGCAAGAAGATCAAATGTATCCATTCTTAAGGAAATTAGCCCTGAGTGCTCACTGGAAGGACAAATTGTGAAGCTGAGGCTCCAATACTTTGGCCATCTCGTGAGAAGAGAAGACTCCCTGGAAAAGACCCTGATGTTGGGAAATATGGAGGGCACAAGGAGAAGGGGACGACAGAGGACGAGATGGTGGGAAAGTGTTCTCGAAGCAACCAGCATGAGTTTGACCAAACTGTGGGAGGCAGTGGAAGACAGGAGTGCCTGGCGTGCTCTGGTCCATGGGGTCACGAAGAGGCGGACACCACTAAACAACCAAAACACTGTTGGAAGGGACTCTGAGGGTCATCTAATCTAACCCCATGCATTGCAGGAAGCTCAGCTAAAGCATCCATGACCAGGGCTGATATTATTCAGCTGGAGCTCACCAGAGCTCTGCTCTGGCTCCTCTCAGGTGGGTGCCATTGCCATTCTAGGAAAACAAGGGAGAAGCTCATGGTGTGTTCTGGCACCTCTTTTTCTAGAAAAATAGCACTGTCTGTGACAGATCGTCATTCAGCCTCTCCAATCAAGAACAGTCCAGCACCTTCTGCTGAAGTCTGTTCTACAGTGAGATCACTCTTTCTGTTAGAAAGTTATGCCTGCTATTTAGCTGGAATCTCCTTTCCTGTAACTTGAAGTCAATGGCCTCAGTCCTAACCTCTGTGGCAGGAGAAAACCATCTTGCTCCATCTTCCATGGCACAGCCCTTTAGTTATTAGAAGATGCCTCTCAAGGCTTCCTGTTTCTGGCGGTTGGAACTGGCGGACTCCCACAAGATCGGACCCCTGCCGCTCCAATAATTCAGGGCTGATATGGAGGTAATTAGCCCTGGCAGCCTCCACAGGGTAGGGGAGGACTGTCTCAAAGACCCGCGGATTGTCCACTAAGGTGCAGCCGGCAGGACACTGGGTCAACGAGCACGGAATGACTGGCACTCCTTCGATGTCATTCTCATAGCCAGGAGAATCTGTTTGGGAATATTAATAGATCTGGATGATAAACAGACACGGCTGGATTGAAGGAGCGTGAGGAAAAACCTGCAGAAGTGTACAGTTCCTGGGGGTTAAGTTTGGACTTCAAAGAGATTCTCATCATGGTGTTTGGATTACGTTTGCTATGTTTTCTCTCTATATATACTCAACAATTATAATTGGTCTTTTATGTCAAGCCTCATTAAGAATTAAAACTTTTTTAAAAAGAGTACAGATGGACTTTTATTTATAATTAGGCATTTAACCGCTAGGTTTCATTTCGGATTTGAGAGATCTGACGGAGATGCAGGAAGAGACAAGATGGTTTCCACTAGTTTCTACTAGTGACACAGCATGAAATTTTATATCTCTTCCTTTCTTTGAGATAAGAGGAGCTGTGTGCTGACTGACTTTGTGATGAATCAAGATAACTACTTGGAACAATACACAGTGCAGCTGTTTGCAGAAGCTTTTTATATTCATTATGAGTGAAAGAAAAAGCTAAGGGATGTCTAGCAGCCCCCGCTAGGGCTCGGGGGGGGGGAGAGTGCGGTTTCCAAAGGCCGATCGATTGCCAAATGACTGATACCATGGAACACAGTTTAATATTGCAAACAGTTTTGCCTAATAACTTAATTTGGAAGGTACTGGTTTAACAAAGTTCAAAAGGAAGGTTGGACAATTAAGGAGTTGCTGCCCCATCAAAGATAACAGACTTGGACAACATCCTGGAATTGGAACGGAATCAGACGAAGCTGAACTGAGAAAAAGGCAATTGGAAAAAAAATTATATTAACAAAGTTATATTCGGATGATGAAAGTACAGTGGTACCTCAGGTTAAGTATTTAATTCATTCCGGAGGTCCATTCTTAACCAGAAACTGTTCTTAACCTGAAGCACCACTTTAGCTAATGGGGCCTCCCACTGCCGCCGCACCACCGGAGCATGGTTATTTCTGGGTTAGCGGAGTCTGTAACCTGAAGTGTATGTAACCTGAAATGTATGTAACCCGAGGTACCACTGTATATGGTGTTTGACATGAATGAGAATCCTGGGCCCAGGAGCAAAAAATTACCGACCGTTAATATTGAGATGTGGAAAATAGGAAACAACAAGGAGAAGCAGGACTAAGATCTGCTCCAGAGATCCAGACCATGGGGAGCCCCAATAAATTAATAAATACAATTTGGACTATAATTTGATCTTTTTTATTTTAGTTTTTTTGCTTTTAATTGAAGTATTATGATCAGATGTTTAATTGGATGTTTTCTATTGGAAAATAAATAAAAATGATTTTAAAAAAGAAGAAGAAGATGGCTCTCATATCTCCTCTTATTCTCCTTTTCCATGATAAACACACCATCTGGCTGGCTTTCCCAGACACTCTGGGCGGCTTCCAACAAAATATTAAAATACAATAATACAATACCATATTTTTCGCTCCATAAGGCGCACCGGACCATAGGGTGCACCTAGCTTTTAGAGGGGGAAATCAAGGGGGGGAAATCTTATTCAGTAGATCAGTAGACCACAACCTTCATTGTTGCGCAAGAGATCCCCACAAGGAGTAAGAACCCTGAACATAGGTTACACGTTACCCAGAATACATTTCAAGCAGCATTATGGATACATTACTGATACATCATCCACATGTCACAGAGAGGGAGGGGGTCAGGAGGTTACCCAAGTTTGTCAAGTTCCTCCACTTATCAGGTTAAAGCTTCAGGCAGGTAGCCATACTGGTCTGACGCACTCAAAATAAATTAGAAAATTAAAAAAATTGTCCAGTAGCACCTTAGAGACCAACTAAGTTTTGTTCTGGGTATAAGCTTTTGTATCTGAAGAAGTGTGCATGCACATGAAAGCTTATGCAGTGGTACCTCGGGTTAAGTACTTAATTCGTTCCGGAGGTCCGTTCTTAACCTGAAACTGTTCTTAACCTGAAGCACCACTTTAGCTAATGGGGCCTCCTGTTGTCCCTGCGTCGCCGGAGCACGATTTCTGTTCTCACCCTGAAGCAAAGTTCTTAACCCAAGGTAATATTTCTGGGTTAGCGGAGTCTGTAACCAGAAGCGTATGTAACCCAAGGTACCCCTTGTACCCAGAACAAACTTAGTTGGTCTCTAAGGTGCTACTGGACATTTTTTTTAATTTTTAAAATTTATTTTATCAGATTAAGTTCCAGACACCTTAGGTACCCACCACCTAAAGAACAATGAAACTGACTATGCATATCCTTGCCCTCTGGCCTTCCTGGGGCTGTGTGTTCACCTGGCCTCATCAAACCCTTCAACAGATGTCCATTGTTCCCCTTGAGGGAGGGGTTCCTTGTATGTGACTGCATATCTGAAGGATTATGGAGGAGGGTGCTGTGCAAGTCCGCCTTACCTTTTGGAGCAAAATGTCATTGAACTTTGGAGAATCGGTTAAGGCATTGATTTTATATGCTTTTTCAAAGGTGAGTACTCCATCAGCACTATTAAACACAAAGGGATACAATTTGACATTCCTTGCAACAATGTAACAAGTTTTGGCAATTGGAACCAGAAGGGATACATTTGACCAGCTTTCTCCATTGTCTGCAAAGCAGGGGGGGGGGGGCTCAGTCAATCCTGCAAAGGCTGATCTGCTGGGCTGAAGAGTTACCTACTTCGCACACAATAGGGGCTGCTGTTTGTAATGATGTACCCGATTGGCTAGCTCTCGGATTTCAGAGCTCCCCACTGGTTGATCTTTAGGAATTCACAAAATACAGAGTCCCTTCATAAAACACAGGGTTCATACATAAACCAGCAACATAATTTCAATGTTATGTTGTTGTTGTTTAGTCGTTTATTGTGTCCGACTCTTCGTGACCCCCTGGACCAGAGCACACCAGGCACTCCTGTCTTCCACTGCCTCCTGCAGTTTGGTCAAACTCATGTTTGTAGCTTCGACAACACTGTCCCACCATTTCATCCTCTGTCATTCCCATCTCCTTGTGCCCTCCATCTTTCCCAACATCAGGGTCTTTTCCAGGGAGTCTTCTCTTCTCATGAGGTGGCCAAAGTACTGGAGCCTCAGCTTCAGGATCTGTCCTTCCAGTGAGCACTCAGGGCTGATTTCCTTCAGAATGGAGAGGTTTGATCTTCTTGCAGTCCATGGGACTCTCAAGAAGATGTTATATATTGAGCGTATATTTGATCGATTGAAGGTACGGGTTTATGGCAATGGTGTAATACAGGCGAACTAATATCAGTGTACTGGATGAAGCAAAGATCACCAGTCTTGAAGCAATGATTCTTCAACATCAACTTCGTTGGACTGGTCATGTTGTGCGAATGCCTGATTATCGTCTTCCAAAGCAACAATATTCCAAACTTAAAAATGGAAAACGTAAAGTTGGTGGTCAAGAAAAGAGGTTTAAAGACTCTCTCAAGGCAAATCTTTAAAAATGTAGTATGAACACTGACAACTGGGAAACACTGGCCTGCGAGAGCTCCAACTGGAGAACAGCCTTGACCAAATCTGAAGATGCTCGAACTCAGGATGCAAGGGAGAAACATGCTAGGAGGAAGGCACGCTTGGCAAATCCACACAGTGATCAACTCCCACCCAGAAACCCGTGTCCCCACTGTGGAAGGACGTGTGGATCCAGAATTGACCTCCACAGCCACTTACGCACTCACTGCTATAACCATGTTTATGGAAGACAATGTGGCTCGGCTACGAGGGATCGCCAAAGAAGATGGACAAAGGTGGCTGGGCTCATCGTCCAGGGGTTTGGAAGGGAGGCGGAAAACTGATATCTAAGATGTGCCCCCCTTCATTTCCGTAACACAAGGGAGGGAGCAGCTTAGCACGTCAGCCAAGAGCCCCCCCCCCCCGCCAAGAAAACTTCTCTGACTGTGCGCAACGCACGTGTCTCCTGCTGCGCTCCTGCTCTGAAGAGAAGTGTGAGCTGGGTGCACACGGCTTGCCAAGGGTTAAAAGGAGCTGAGCTGGATTCCTAGAGAGGACAGGATATAAAAGTGTGGCGGGGGGGGGGCAGGTCCTCCCTTCCCCCTCCCTTCCTGCAAGAGGGGGAGGGGGCTGTCGTCTCCTTTGCAAATGCTGCCTCGGCGGCGCCTTCTGCGGGCTGGTGAGTCTCCTCTCTGTTACCCCGGAGGGGGCGTTGGGGAGAAGAGGGGTTCCCTGCCCACCCCCACCCACCCCACAAACCAGGGAGCCGAGGGTCCGCCCCCTCCATCTCTGCAAAGCCAGGGCGGGGGCTCGTTCCCAGGAGGTGTGCAGCTACAGACCCATGGGTGCCCCCTCGAGCTCATTGGAGAAATAAAGGGGAGTATAACTATGCCATGACTCGAGAGGGGATCCCAGCCCATAATCTGGCCGCGTGATTGTGGGCCCGTTTCCAGCCCGTCTTCCAGGGCTTCTCCACAGAGAGGGCATTGCAAGGATCCCCTCGGGTCCAGAGCCGGGCAGCTGAGACACCCCCCCCCCCCAGCAGACTTTCTTTCCTCTACCTGCTCCTTAAATCAAGCGCAGCTTGGCCTGGACGTTGGCAGCAGCAGTGCTGGGTTAATGGGGGGGGGGGGCTTCCCGAAATGGATTAACTGAATGGATTCTAGGCACTGACCAGATGAAAAGATCATATCGGAGTTTCGGACGCAGGAACAGAATGTTGGAAGGTAGCTGAATGTAGAAGTTGTGTTAGTTTTTATCTCATGATAATGATAATGTTGTTGTTATTATTACTCTTACGATTCTTCTCTCTCCTTTGGCGATCACTTGTATCTGAGTAAGATTGTCTTCCATAAACACGGTTTTAACAATGAGTCCGTAAGTGACTGTGGAGGCGAATTCTGGATCCACACATCCTTCCACAGTGGGGACACCTTTGGTCAAGGATCCAAACTACAAGAAAGAAGATTCCACCTAAACATTAGGAAGAACTTCCTGACAGTAAGAGCTGTTTGACAGTGGAATTTGCTGCCAAGGAGTGTGGTGGAGTCTCCTTCTTTGGAGGTCTTTAAGCAGAGGCTTGACAACCATATGTCAGGAGTGCTCTGATGGTGTTTCCTGCTTGGCAGGGGGTTGGACTCAATGGCCCTTGTGGTCTCTTCCAACTCTATGATTCTATGATTCTATGTTCTCCAACTGGAGCACTTGCAGGCCAGTGTTTCCCAGTTGTCAGTGTTTATACTACATTTTTAAAGATTTGCCTTGAGACAGTCTTTAAACCTCTTTTGTTGACCACCAGCATTACACTTTCCATTTTTAAGTTTGTAATAGAGTAGTCAGGCATCTGCACAACATGACCAGTCCAACGAAGTTGATGTTGAAGAATCATTGCTTCAACAATGGTGATCTTTGCTTCTTCCTCTACACTGATATTAGTGTACAGATCCAGGCATCTGGCTGAACTGTTTGGTCCCTGAATGTGCTGCTTGTAAATACACATGGTTGTACTCCACTCATAGGTTGCTTTATATAATGAATAGGGGTCTAGAAATTAAAGTTATTATTATAGCGGTGATGACCTGTTTTAACCTGGGGTTTTAATTACCGAGAAGGCCCTCTGCCTGGTTCCATGTAACTTCACTCCTGATCTGCTGAAGGACTCTGGAGCCTGAAGCCAAGGGCTATGTTGTCATTCTGGGACCTGGATATTCTGGTGCTGACATCCTGGGCTGTGGTACAGTCCAGCCCTGGTTCCTAGCAAGACTCATCCACACTTGCTCAGGGAACATTTCTGTTCTACTGACAATGTGTCAGTTTTATAGTGGGGAAAAATGTATTTGCTTTGTAGGATTTGCTAGCACCTCTAATTTGGATGGACAGAAAATGGCAGAAAAAAATAGAGTTTCCTCCCTGTCTCTTGCAGGCTTCCTGAGAGGTCAGATGGATGAGCAAGACTCAGCTGGCCCTGAAGCAGGAAGAGGCCATGCCATGGAAAATGGGATCAGTGGGGGATTCTGGGAAAACTCAGTGCAGAAGCTCCTGGGAGAGGAGGACACCCTTTGCTCAGAGGTGCAGAGCCGGCAGTTCAGGTGGTTCTGCTCCCAGGAGGCCAAAGGACCCCGAGAGGTTTGCAGCCGACTCTACCACCTTTGCCACCAGTGGCTAAAGCCAGAAGGGCACACGAAAGCTAAGATGTTGGACCTGGTGATCTTGGAGCAGTTCCTGGCTGTCCTTCCCCGGAGATGGAGAGCTGGGTGAGGGAATGCGGAGCAGAGACCAGTTCCCAGGCAGTGGCCCTGGCCGAAGGTTTCCTCCTGAGTCAGGCAGAGGAGAGGAAGCAGGTGAGAGAGACTTTCCTCTGGATGTTCCCAAGGGGCTCTTATCAGGAGGGAGAACATCCTAAAAGCCTATACTAATTGCTCATCTTTTTTTTTGGAAAGCATCCAAGGAATGATATGAGATACTCCTAAAGATATTGCCTCTCCAGTTTTGAATCCTTGTTGCTCTTTCAGGCAAAGGATCTGGTTGCAGAAATGGGCTCCAATTAATCTGAGGCAGAGAGGACTCCGTTGGACACCAGAGAGAGTTCACTAGGTAAGGAGGAAGGAGTTTCTTCCCTGTTTGGTCTTTCTGTTGCTTTTGAAAGTAATCTCTGAGTTCTTTCAATTGGGGGGGGGAGACATTTGGGACCAAGGGCCCAGAAGAGCACAACAAAGCTATGAAATTGGTATGACCACCAAAATGTACATTTTGGAAAAAGCATGCACTCCTGGCTTCCAACTAACCTTTGTCTCTCAGGTGAAAGAAGAACAAGACCTCCTCACCCGTCTTTTCCTGGTGATGGAGAGGAAGCAGCAGCTGTAGAAGCAGATCAGGTAGGAGGAAGGAGCCTTGTGGGGAAAGAGGCTCAGGAGTGGGGCAGCCAGGGTTTCTCTTTCCCCCTTTTCTTCCTAATGTCTCAACAAATAAAACTGTTTTGTAAAAATGTTACATGGGGGGAGGGAATACGAGAGACATTGCACATACTCAAGGGCATCCTGATCAAATTTGCAGATGACACCAAACTGGGAGGGGTGGCTAACACCCCAGAGGACAGGATCACACTTCAAAACGATCTTCACAGATTAGAGAACTGGGCCAAAACAAACAAGATGAATTTTAACAGGGAGAAATGTAAAGTATTGCACTTCGGCAAAAAAAATGAGAGGCACAAATACAAGATGGGGGACACCTGGCTTGAGAGCAGTACATGTGAAAAGGATCTAGGAGTCTTGGTTGACCACAAACTTGACATGAGCCAAGAGTGTGACGCGGCAGCTAAAAAAGCCAATGCAATTCTGGGCTGCATCAATAGGAGTATAGCATCTAGATCAAGGGAAGTAATAGTGCCACTGTAGTCTGCTCTGGTCAGACCTCACCTGGAGTACTGTGTCCAGTTCTGGGCACCACAGTTCAAGAAGGACACTGACAAACTGGAACGTGTCCAGAGGAGGGCAACCCAAATGGTCAAAGGCCTGGAAACGATGCCTTATGAGGAATGGCTAAGGGAGCTGGGCATGTTTAGCCTGGAGAAGAGGAGGTTAAGGGGTGATATGATAGCCATGTTCAAATATATAAAAGGATGTCACATAGAGGAGGGAGAAAGGTTGTTTTCTGCTGCTCCAGAGAAGCGGACACGGAGCAATAGATCCAAACTACAAGAAAGAAGATTCCACCTAAACATTAGGAAGAACTTCCTGACAGTAAGAGCTGTTTGACAGTGGAATTTGTTGCCAAGGAGTGTGGTGGAGTCTCTTTCTTTGGAGGTCTTTAAACAGAGGCTTGACAACCATATGTCAGGAGTGCTCTGATGGTGTTTCCTGCTTGGCAGGGGGTTGGACTCGATGGCCCTTGTGGTCTCTTCCAACTCTATGATTCTATGATTCTACTTTTGTAAACCAAGAAAATCTTTAATAATAAAAAAAACCTAGCCTTCTGTTTTAGCACAATAATATTTATTCATTTTCAATAGACATAACAAAAAAGAAAATATACAACCACACAACAACATCGCAACAACAACACAATAAAGAAATAACAAATAAGAAAAAATAATAACAGACTTAACATACCTAAACAGAAAAAAGAAGGAACTCAATTAATTAGTTAAAATCCATTTTCATAAAAATTGTAGTTGACTTCCTCTAATCTCCTCCATCTGAATTTCCTCTTAATTTGAATGTAGCAGTTTCTAATATCATTACTGTATTTCATAAAACAATATTACAATTGTATTCCAATTTCTTTACCTTTCTTATAGTTCATTTTCTTATTTATAGAATTAAATCAAATTTTATCCTAGGCCTGATTGATTCTTTCAAGTGATTACATATCTTTAATGTTTAAATATTTATTCAAATAGTCTTTAAATTTCTTCCAATCTTCCTGGTAATCCTCTTCTTTCTGGTCACGGATTCTCCTGGTGAGGTCTGCCAGCTCCATAAATTCCATCATCTTCATAAAAAACCTAGCCTTCTGTATGTTGCTAGTATTATTTATCAATACTTGCAGTTTTATTTATATATTTATGACTGAGTGCTACAATGGGCTTCTAAGCAGTTGACATGTCATGAAAACAGTAGCCAAGATTCCCCAACCGCCCCCCCCCCCAGATGGGGTGTGGAGAGAGGAGATCCTTTCATTTGTGCCCCTTCCAGTCACCTTGTAATTGTCAAGGTTTTGCTCCATAATGATCCAGACTAGACACAACGGATTGTTAGCAAACACAATGCAGGGTCCCAAAAAACAGACCAGGCGCAGGAGCTTCATCCAGTATTATCTACTGAAGGCAAATGAGCATAACAATTCGTGAATTCAACTCTTTCGGATTTGCATAGTACTTAAGAATCCAGTCGCAATATAAAATAATAATCTTAAACTTAAAATAAGACTAAGAACTTGGCAATCAGACATACTAGGTACAGATCCCCCCACCAGAAATAGAGAGAGAGAGAAAGTGAAAATCAGGATTCCTCCGGCCTCTGTTTATAGGCAGCATGACCTTGGGATAGAAAAATAACAGGGCCAGCTTCAACCAGCTGTACTCAGCTTCTCTGAAGGAATAAGCCAAAAATCAGGAACCTTCTGCTTGTTTCCAGGCAGAATGGAAAAATTGCTGACCAGCTAGTCACTTGCCGCTTGCAGCTTGTAGTAGCTTCTAGCTCATGAGACCCAGACAAGTTCCTAGAACCTTCTTGAATCAATGGAATAAGAACGCTCTCTGCATATTACACCAATACTTTCTATACCAAAAATTGCAAGCCATGTCAGTGATACCACCTCCTTCTTACCTATCCACAAGCCTTGAATTTTACCCCAGATCCTTTTTGGCTGGTCCAAGATTTCAGACTTGTGTACCAGTTTGTGGTCTAAAAACACTTAGTGGTGTCCAACCCTCAGAGCGCCATCCCTGCAGGGACCAAGTGTACAGCCTAGTGGACCTTTGCTCAGCATTTTTGAGTATCCCCATTGCAAATAACACAACACAGCAATGAACAGGCAGGAAACACCACCACAAAGTGTAGTAGATAATCTTTAGAGTGCCTTAGAGGAGACCCTTGTCTTTTTCCTTTCAGGGTCCTCTGTGCTTTGAAGATGTAGCTGTGCATTTCACGGAGGAGGAGTGGGCGTTGTTGGATCCTGACCAGAGAGCTTTGCATAAGGAAGTCATGAAGGAGAATCGTGGGATCATGGCCTCCCTCGGTAAGGCTGCAAGTTGGATGATAATATGTGCTTTGAAATTCCATAGATATATATATCAAAATGATATATGGATGGAGCTCAACAAAACCACCTACAGCACCTGGGATTCTAAAAGGGCACAAGGCACCATTATTGGAGGGGCAGGGATTGGTATGTCTGTGAAAATTCCTACTCCAGTAATTTTTAAAATCATGATCAGGCTGCTCTGAACTGCCCAGATCTTCATAAATGTAGTTTTCAGAAGTTTTAAGAAATAAAAGTAGATTCTGTCAGGGTTTGTGGTTTTGTTTTTGCTTCTGTCTGTTTTGGTTGACCAAAGAGACTATGGACCTTAGAAATGGAACAACAAACAGGTGACTGACAATAGAGATGCAGAAAATTCCATGATTGGGCCAAACAAAATCCATTCAAGAAAAGAGCCAGGTTTTGCACATCTCAGGCTACCATAAATCAGCCCATGAATGCCAGTCAACAAAGGCAGTGAACCCTGTAGTAAGACCTCATGCCTAACCCTCTTCTGTTCTTCCACTATCACAAGAGTTAATTTTCATTGTCCAATCATTTGGGGCTCCATTTATTTCTGAGGTTCTAATCCATTTCTCTTTCCATTGCAGGTGAGGTTGAATTGGCAATGAAGAACAAGGGAGACCATGACAAAATCCACACAGTAGAGAAACGATATGAATATTTGGAGTGTGGAGAGAACTCCATCTCCCTTTCCACTCCCTATCAAATAAATCATATTGGGATGAAACCATATCAGTGTTTAGAATGTGGAAAGAGTTTCAACCGGAAGGGAAGTCTCACTGCCCATCAGAGAATTCATACACTGGAGAAACCATTTCACTGTCAAGAGTGTGGAAAGCACTTCAGATGGAAGTCAAATCTCACTTCCCATCAAAGAATTCATATGGAGGAGAAACCATTTCAGTGTTTGGATTGTAGAAAGAGCTTCACCCACAAGAAAATTCTCATTTCCCATCTAAGAGTACATACAGGGGAGAAACCCTATCAGTGTTTGGAATGTGGAAAGAGCTTCACCCAGAAGGAAACTCTTACTGACCATCAGATAATTCATACAGGGGAGAAACCATTTCCATGTCAAGAGTGTGGAAAGAGTTTCAGTTGGAAGGAAAGTCTCACTTCCCATCAAAGAATTCATACAGGGGAGAAACCATATCAGTGTTTGGAACGTGGAAAGAAATTCAGTTGGAGCTCAAGTCTCACTTCCCATCAACGAATTCATACAGGGGAGAAACCATATCACTGCTTGGAGTGTGGAAAGAGCTTCAGTCGAAAGGACAATCTCACTTCCCATCAAAAAATCCATACAGGGGAGAAACCATAACCATTTTCTCTCACATGCGTGGAGTGCACCCTCAATGCCCAGTATTTATTTAAACCACATACCCACATCTGGAGATGCAAGTCATTGGCCAAGGTGTTGAATTACCTTCCTCACCTCACATCTGGGAAGAGTTAACAGGGATTTGGGCAACACTGAGGACCTTGCCATCAATGTTGAGCTTTCTTTTGAAGATGTTGACAAGCTTGTCACATACTTCCACTTCAAGTGCATAGAAGCTGCAAATCTGTGGTGCTCCTGAACGCTACTGCCATTCTCAGCATAGTGCACGCACACTGGACATCTGCCAGAAAAGCCACAAGTTTCTGTCCTTCCTCTGGGAGAAGGTGATGCGGAGGAGTCCCTGGCTTCTGTCCTCCCTCGATCACAAGCACATTCCATAAAAATAACGGTATCCACGAGGAAGACGAGGGTTCTCTGCTCATCCTACCTCAAAGTTGGTTGGGATCCTGACCCAGCACAGTTTGTCTGCTTCAGCCAACTCCAGTTCTCATTGTCAGACATCCAAAACATGGAAGAAGGCTTAGATTGAGCTGAGACTCCAAACAACACAGCTCACCCCAGGGCAGCATCTGACACTCTTTTCCATGCCAGGTGGACAGATCTTGACCAGTGGGACATTTTTGTCAGTGCCTCGGATATATTCCTCAAGCAGGTGACCCTGCTCTACTTCCTCCCCAGTGTGAGACTCTGCTGGATGAGGGATTTTTGAAACCGCGCTGGGTGCCCATGTCTCCAGCCCAGGCCTTGCAACCCTCTTCACACGAGGCCTTGCACCCCGCAGGTTATCGGTATCACGTCCTCAATAAGTCTTGCTCTTCTTTTCAAGATTTGGAAACCATTTCGTCCAGCGTGTGACACTTGTTTATGTGTATCCTGCAGCCCTTCCCCTCAGCTATTACTGACTACAAATGTCTCTATATTAACATTAAAACATATTGCAAAATCCATTGAAGGTTCTGTGTATTAAGGTGGGAAGCTGTCCAGCCACCCCACCTCTCCCAAGCATCCTCCAAAGGATGAGGTCTCCAGAGACACTGGCTGAGCCCTGATCCCAGAGTTCCCCTTCTTGTCAGGATAGGACCATGTCTGAACCGATATCCCTCTCCGCCTTGTGACTTGAGACAGGCCCTTTGGCTTCATTCTTTTTGGTGCCTGCTTAAAATACGTTTTTTCAGGTAAGCTTTTTCAGATGCAGAGATAGTGATGTGCTTTAATCTTATGCTGTTATTCTTTCAATCTCTTTACTGTTTAATTTTTGATTTTGCTACTTGATTGTGATGTTTTAAATGGTTTGCTGCTGTTTTTAATTGACCATATTAACATTTCTAGTAAACGGCTTAGATGTTTTGTTACCATCAAGTGGCATTTTACTCAGTGGAAATAAATATATTCCACACCCACCCACCCTTGTGGGGCTTTTGAAACCTACGGGACTTTTTTGCAGAACGCTTGCAATTGTGACTTTTTGCCGAGCCAAAGTATGTAAAAAAGAAGGACTGCTTTCTTTGCCTGTGTGTGCCTGTCCCCTGCCATGAGCCCAGCAACTCATTGCCACCTCTTCCTTGGAACCTATCTTGTTTGGGGGTTGCCCTGAGCAGTGAAGCATGCTGGGATCAGCCTCTTCTTTTCACCCTGCCTCTTGTTTCTGGACATGAATTCAAAGGCCAAACGTCCTGACTCCCAAGTTGAAATGAAGCAAGAATGGATCAACACTGGCAGTACAGAGGCTGACCACGTGAAGATCCCTGAGCCAATAACTGCCCCTCTTTTTTTACATGCATTTCAGTTTTGTTCAATAGCCAACTTCTGTTGCAATGTCAGGCCAACCTCCTGCAACGCATTGCTCTCAACTAAAGCATCCATGATAGATGGCTGCCCAACCTCCTTCCTCCCAAGGAAGGAGAGTCCACAACCTTTCATGGGAGCCATTTCCTTTGCCAAACAACTCCTACTGTCAGAATCTTCTTCCTGATGTTTAGTCAGAACCTCATTTCTTGACATTTGAAGACCTTGGTCCGAGTCCTACCCTCTGGAGCAGGAGAAAACAAGCTTTCTCCATCCTCCATGTGGCAGCCCTTGAGATATTTGGAGATGGCCTTTTCTTCTCTCATTCTCCTCTTTTTCGGGTTTAACATACCCAGCTCCCTTCCAGATGTTTTGGACCACAACTCCTCCCAGCCCCCCAAGCACCATCTGGCCATATTAGCTGGAGCTGGTGAGGCTGGCAGTCATAGAACCGTAGATTTGGGAGGGACCACAAGGACCATCTAGCCTGACCCCCTGCAAAGCAGGAAGCTCTTTGTCCAATGTGGGGCTCAAACCCAGGACCCTGAGATTAAGAGTCTTGTACACTACCAAAATACCCAGAGGGCACCTGCTGGGGGAAAGCAGTTCATTCCCAGAGAGATGCTCCCTTTCTTGGCTCTCCACCTGCAGCTGCTGGGTGACCTTGGGCCAGTCCCACTTCTCTGAAGTCTCTCAGCCCCACTCACCTCCCAGAGTGTTTGTTGGGGGGGGAGGAAGGGAAAGGAGAATGTGAGCCGCTTTGAGACTCCTGAAGGGGAGTGATAAAGCGGGATATCAAATCCAAACTACTCTTCTTCTTCTTCTCTTCATGGGGCAGGGATTCCCAAAGTAATCCATACTGAGTCCCAAATCCCAGAAGACCCTTAATCTTAACAATCTGGATTGTTGGTAACTCAGTTGGTACAGCATGAGACCAGGGCCGGATTGAGGTTTGAAGAGGCCCTCAGCTCCTGAAGGCCATGGGGCCCTTTATATGTCCAGCTGTCCTTTGTCCACAACAAATTGTTGCTGTTTTTTGTGTTGAATATATGCTACTGTATATGGTAATTGATGGACCTAGTAGGTATCTAAAGCCATTTGCACATAACATAATATGTATTTTATCAAAGTAATTGTGGAACTGAAATACAATTAAGAAGAAGTTTATCTTATATTTTGGAAATGTACATCCAGGTTTTTTTCCTTTAATTTCCCCCCCCCCCCAAGAGAGTGGGGCCCTAAGCTATAGCTTGTTTAGCTTATAAGTAAATCTGGCACTGCATGAGACTCTTCATCTCAGGGTTGTGGGTTTGAGCCTCACGTTGGGCAAAAGATTCCTGCATTGCAGGGGGTGGACTAGATGGTGGGGTGCCAGGGGGTGGACTGCAGGGGGTGGACTGCATTGCAGGGGGTGGACTGGGGGAGTCCAATCCGACTCTATGATATCCAAGGGTTTGGGAAATTCTTGAAAAGATATACCATAAATTAAATATATATAAAGGGCAGAGCTTGAATGACATATATCTATCTAGCAATATATATAGCATGATTTTATTTCTTATGCAAATATCAAAGCAGAGTCACACAGTGCCACCAGTCTCACCCTGTGTGTGTGTGTGTGTGTGTGTGTGCGCGCACGTGCACACACAGAGTATGTCTGGCTCATTTAAGCCTATTTAGCACCTTTATGAAGGGACGCGGGTGGTGCTGTGGTCCAAACCACAGAGCCTAGGGCTTGCTGATCAGAAGGTTGGTAGTTTGAATCCCTGTGACGGGGTGAGCTCCCGTTGCTCAGTCCCAGCTCCTGCCAACCTAGCAGTTCGAAGCACGCCAAAGTGCAAGTAGATAAATAGGTACCGCTCTGGCGGGAAGGTAAACGGTGTTTACGTGCGCTATCTGGTTTCACCAGAAGTGGCTCAGTCATGCTGGCCACATAATCTGGAAAAACTAACTGCGGACAAAGGCCAGCTCCCTCGGCCAGTAAAGCGAGATGAGCGCTGCAACCCCAGAGTCTTTGCGACTGGACTTAACTGTCAGGGGTCGTTTACCTTTTTAGCACCTTTATATTAAGCAACGATGGAGCCCACAGGTGAGGAATACTTTTATTTTTTATCAGTCTTCCGTATTTGCCCCTAAAACCTGGGCTTCTAGGCGGCGGAAGCGGAGCTTGCAGGTGCAGAGCTCCGAGCAGCCAGCAGAGGGAGCCACGAGCACCTAATTCCCCCTCTAAGATCGCCCCCTTCCCAAAAACATTTTGGCTTCATTCTGCTCCCTGGTCAACAGCTGCATTAGGGGACTGAGCAAGGGCTGCGATGCTGGCGCTTCCCGCCAAACCCCCTCCCCCAGCTGTCCACCGAATAATCCTGGCACTGCAGAGTCGGGAGGGACCCCCAGGGGCCATCTAATCCCACCCCCTGCAGTGCAGCATTCCTGGCAGGTGGCCCCCCAAGCTCTGCTCGAAACCTCCCAAGGAACCCCGGAGCCGGAAGGCATCCCCGGGGTCAGCCTGGCAATGCAGCGTCGCCTCGCCTGGCGCTACCAGCCTTGGTCCCCCCGGGACTGGGTGCAGAGGCGCTGGCAGGGAAGGGACCCGCTGCTGCTGCTGCTGCTGCTGCCCCCCCCCCTCGGGGCCCCTCAGGGCAGCGCCAGCATCCCGTGCGCGGCATACAGCTCCTGGGTGGCGTTGTACACGCGGGCGATGCTGCGGACGGTGTCCAGGAGCCTGCGGGGGCCCTTGCCCTCCTCGCCCCCTCCGGCGCTGAGGATGCGGTAGAGTTCGCGGCGGGAGGGCATGGCCAGGAAAGCCAGGGCGGCCGCCTGGCGCACCCACCAGCTGTGGTAGGGCGCCAGGGCTTCCTGGTAGGCGTCGGCGCACATGCGGGAAGGGTCCGCGTCCTCCGGGCTGGTCCCCAGCTTGCGCAGAAAGAGCTCCAGCCACTTCAAGGCCCGGTGGAGGCGCAGGAAGGTCCGGCAGCCGGAGGGGGGCCGGCCGGCCGGCAGGGACTGGAAGCCCACCAGCCCCCGGGCCAGCTCGAAGCGCACCATGGACTGGAGGGTGCGGTAGTGGGCGCCGTGGGGGCCGCGCTGGTTCTCCTGCAGGATGGCGATCTTGGTGCGCGTCTCGCCGGAGATCAGGCCGAAGGCAGCGCCCAGCGAGTCCATGAGCCTGCGAGGAAGGAGAGAGCGGGCCGGAGTCTAACAGGAAAGAAGCGGCGGGAATTGTGCGCTCCCACCCGCTTGTCTCGGGAGACAGCGGAGGACGGAGCCTGGGGGGGGGGGGGCTCGCAGCGCCTGCTGTGGAGATGCTGCTGCCTCTGGCATTGTTCTTGCTAGTGACCTCCCCAGGGGCGCAAGTCTGGGCAGTGTTTGGAGGTCCTGGGCTGCCCGGAGGACGAGATCTCCCTCTCCTCCGCCTCGCTCAAGTGGTCCAAAGGAAAACAGAGTAAGATGTTGGGCACCAGCTGGGCTGCAGGAGTTGCAAGAAAGAGGCGGACGAGGCGCCACCCAACTGCCTCAGGGACTCGCTTCGGATTTGTGGAGGGTTTGCCTGCCTGCCAATACCATAACGCCTTCATACCAATCTAGGGTGCCAGGAGGCCTTAGGAAAGGAACTGGGTTTTAACCATTCAGTGGTTAAAAATGAAAACTAATTTTTAAAAATTGGCAAAAAAAAGAAAACAGGAAAGGGACTGAGAATAAAACAGCCAATGTCATAATGCGATTGTACAAATCTGTGGTGCGACCACATGTGGAGTACTGTAACTGTGTCTAGTTCTGGTCGACTCATCTCAAAAGGTATATTGCAGTTTTGGAAAAGGTTCGGAAAAGAGCAACTGAAATGCTCGAGGGGTTGGAGCGACTCCTCTATGAAGCTTGGGACTTTTTAGTTTAGAGAGAAAAAGCAAGCAAATACTCACTCACGCTTCCCTTTCCCCCATGATTTCTAGTCAGGGGTCCAATAGGGGTTGGCTTGTGTGTTTGTCCTGCTGCTTTTCCTGGGAAAATGCTGTTTATTACTGAGGGCTCCGCACACTGAGAGAGGGAAAACTCAATAGGTGCAAACAGCAATCCCCCCCCCCCTATGGATTGCTGTTTGTTCTGATTTAGCACTAAAGAGCAGTTTTTCCCTGGGAAGGAGCGGGGCAAGGGGGAAACTACTTCAACTCATACTTTCTAGGCACGGAACAAACAGGTGGCTCCTAGCCACAATGACTGCGCTCTGCCCTGTGCAGTTGGAGGCAGCAATGCTTCTGAATATTATTTGATGGAAACCACAGGAGGGGAGAGGGCTGCTCTTTTGTTCAAGTCCTGCTTGTGGGTTTCCCATTTGGAACACCTGGCTGGCCCCTATGAGAAGAGGATGCTGGGCTAGACGGGCCCCTTTTGGCCTCATCCAGCAGCCAGGCTCTTCTGATCCTCTTATGGAATCTCCAGGCCCAGGCCCAGTCTATCTGGATTCCTCGGTTCCTGACTCCCTTCCAGCTCCAGGATTCTGCGCTGCTGCTTCATCGGTTTCTGTTTCCTGTGGGACCTGGAAACCTCCTTGCTGCCTTTGCCAAGCCTGTCCCAGGAACTTAGTATCTGGGCCAGAATCTCTCACCTGGGAAATGTGGCTCCTGCTTCTACAGAGCCCCCCTTGGCTTTTTTTTTGGGGGGGACGCAGCTCTTACTCACTTGATCAGCTCTTTCCAGCCGCTGAGGTATTCACGGATGAGGATTTGCCCGCTGGGTGTGAGGCTGGCAGCGAAGGCCCTCTGCAGACGCACGATTCGGAAGCCCTCACCCAGGTCCTGGGGCTCGGATGGGGTGTGCAGAAGGAGGGCGGCCCCGGTGGTGGCAGAAGGGGGCGAGGCGGAAGGAGGGGGCTGTGAGCAGAGCAGAAGGGCAGAGTCACTGGGGTGGGTCAGCTGGTGGGACTGGGGTGCCTTAGGGGCAGAAAAAGCAACCCTCCGACCCTCGTGCTCCCCCACCCCACCCCCCAAATCATCACTCCAAATGTAACAAAGAAGTGTTCACTTTTTTGGGGGGGGGGACACAGCTGCATAATTTAGCCTCTGGCAACTTAGAATCTAGAAAGGGACCCACAGGGGCCATCTAGTCCAACCCCACGCAATGCAGGGATTGCAGCTAAAGCATCGCTCACTGGTGGCCACCCAGTGCTTGCTTAAAAACCTCCGATAGCAGGCAGGGAGGTTTAATTGCTTCCGTTAAGATCCCTGCATTACAACTCTGCCATCTACAGTTCTAGGATTCTCTCCAACTGGGATCCTGGTGTGGGAATGCTGTGGGTAACAGGAGGGGATATATGGATTAATATTATCCTTCTGAACTCGCCTTAGCAAGTTTCTTCACTTAGCAGAGTGCATTCCCCTATTACACAGCAGGAAGCTGGGTGCAGACTCGATAGAATCTCTTAAGACAACAAGCAATTCAATCTGACTTGCCCAGATTGAGACATGTTCTATTATTCCTGATAAGACCTCTTGAATCCCTCCTAAAAGAATAAAGACACCACAGTCCTACTCATAAGTAACAAAAAGTAGTTTTGCTCACAATCAGGGAGAGTACAGTGTGATCCCTGAAGGCAGGTTTTAGGGTTAAAGTTACAAACATGTACAAAGAGGTTTACCCCACATGGGATATAACCCAGGGACTGCTGGCTGAGAGCAGCAGTGCAGTCCAGGTGAAGCAGAAAGCAGGCAGGATGGAAAAGAAGGGAGGTGGCTCAGTGAGCTGACCTTTTACCAGGTCTGGACAGGTCTGGCCCACCTACTTGGCTGTTCTTTAGTTATTTAGTCATGTCCGACTCTTCATGACCCCCTGGACCAGAGCACGCCCACCCACTAGTCACGTGCAAAGGAAGGATGCTCCAGCCAGGAGTGGCAGGAAGTTCCACTGGCTGGACCAACATCCCCTGCATGTCCACTCTAGCACAACAGGTAATCTTGTACTTGGCTGCTCCAGTAGATTACATCGCACACCTAGTGGAAATCCAAGCACTGCAAAACGCTCAGCGTTTTCGGACTTTAAAACATGAGCAAATTCCCACTGAGCTCCATTCCAAAACTGGGAGCAGCTGAGTTGGGGGCGTTCCGGGTTCTCACCTTCCTCTCTGCATCCTCCTTGCTGGGCGGCATCCCCCCAAACCAGCGGCACGGACGGACCCCCCAAACGCAGGTGGAGTTGGGCAGCTCTGCTGCGGCACCCGGAGCAGGCAATGCGAGACCCACAGGGGCAGGGAGGCAGAGAAAACACACGGATTTATTAGGTGAAGACTCAAAGCCAGAACAAAGCAATTGCAGGAGGACAGCGGAAGGTCGGAAATGAGACCCCTGTTGGGATGGGGGGCTCCCCAGAGGCCTGTTTGCAGTATTGACCTCCTTCACCCCTGGCAGCCTGGAAGAGCCCCAGTTTTAGTAGGAAAGCTTTTGTCTGCGCCCCCCCCCCTTTAAATAACAATTGCAAATGGCTGCAAAATAAATCTGAGAATTGGAAAAGGAGATTCCAGGAGAAGCGAAAGGCCACAGCACGGCCCCCCCCCCCCGACCCTCGACTTACGGAGGCGGAGGCTGGAGAAGCAGAGGAGGAGGAGGAGGAAGACCCCCGCGGTGCAGGCCAGGCGGCAGAGACGGGTGCGAGTCCACCCCGTGGCCCCCATGCCCGGCACCCTGGCGCTCCTGCCGCGGCCGCGTCCTTCCCCGGCCTCCCTTTGCACCCTGACCGGGGCTGTCTGCTCAGGTGGGGAGATAAGACTTCCTTATCAGTCGGGGACGAGAGGAGGGTGGAGGCCGCGGGTGGGGAGGGGGCGGCGACCTCTGCCCGGCCCCCGTCTCCAGGGACAGGGTCCCACGCAGGGACACCCGGCAGCACCCTGCCTTGGGCCTGACTCTGAGCTTTGGCAAGGGCGCTTTGACATCTCCGCCGGGATGGGACTGGACCTGCCAAGCTCAGGATGTGGCGCGGATCCGTCTCGGGAGACACGTGGCAGCCGCCCCCGGAATGGAGCCAGGAGGCAGAGCTGTCAACTCCCCCCCCCCTTTTTTTTATTGCGAGGAATCCTATTCGGAATAAAGGAATTTCCCTTAAAAAACGTTGGCAGCTATTGCCAGGAGGGAAAGACCGGAGCAGCATTGGAGAGTTGGGCGAAAGGGACGAAAACCTTCAGGCACTTTGGGTACGATCCGGCGTTCCTGAATACAGCAGAAGAAGCATCGTGTTCAGGGCCAGCCTGGCGAACCTTGAACGAGACCCGATCATCATCAGATCCCGCTGATATCCTTTGTTGGACTTTTCGCCCACGTGCAGCCGGGCTCATCCTGCGGGACTTGTTTCAAAGTTTTCGTTTCTCGCCTTTAGATCTGTTGCTTTAAGAACGGACCTCCGGAACGAATTAAGTTCTTAACCCGAAGTACCACTGCATAAGCTTTCATGTGCATGCACACTTCTTCAGATACAAAAGCTTATGCCCAGAACAAAACTTAGTTGGTCTCTAAGGTGCTACTGGACAATTTTTTAATTTTAGTTTTCGTTTCTCGCCTTTAGATCTGTTGCTTTCTCTGTTCTCTCTGTTTTATATACGTTACAAAAGGAAGTCTTTGCACACGCGCCGCCACCACCGAAAAAAAGGACACAGGCAGCAATAATTGGGCAGGTTTAATATTTTGCTATGTTTTTATATATGCTGGAAGCCGCTCAGAGTGGTTGGGGCAACCCAGGCAATGGGCAGAGTACAAATAATAAAGTATTATTATTATTATTCTTGTTGTTGTTGCCGCTCCTGAGCATGTCCAGAGTGCTTTTCCTTCCACACTAAGCAATAGCCATCAGCTCCTGTATTTTTCAGGGTTAGTGGAAGAAGATGCAAGAGTTGTGTCATTCCCTGACGTCACTCCCTGCGGCTGGCTGCCTTCGGTGCTCTCGCTTTCCATTTCCCGTCGCATGTGTTTGATTTTTACTCGTTAGCCACCCACACGATCTTTGCCATTAGGTGGCATATTGGAAATGAAGCGACATGAAATCCATTTGCCTTGTGCCTCCCTCCCTCCACCCCCAACCTGGAGGAGCAAAACACAGGTGCGCCTCGTTCCCTTTGGGGTTTACCTTGCAAAGAGGCAGCCTGTGGGGTTGGGGTTAATGATTGACGTGCTGGGAGACCTTTGCTCCAGCGGAAAGCAAACAGGTCCCGGACAGAGTATGGTCTCCCTGAATGGGGCAACTGTGGCCCTGAAGGACCAGGTGTGCAGGAGTCATTTTGGACTTGCAGCTCTCCATGGAGACACAGGTCAATTCTGTGTCCAGGGCAGCTGTCTACCAGCTCCATCTGGTACACAGGATGAGACCCTTCCTGCCCGCAGACTGTCTCACCAGAGTGGTGCATGCTCTGTGGGGCTACCTTTGAAGGTGACCCGGAAACTACAACTAATCCAGAATGTGGCAGCTAGACTGGTGACTGGGAGTGGCCACCAAGACCACATAACACTGGTCTTGAAAGACCTACATTGGCTCCCAGTACTTTTCCGAGCACAATTCAAAGTGTTGGTGCTGACCTTGAAAGCCCTAAATGGCCTCAAAGGCCCAGTAGACCTGAAGGAGCATCTCCACCCCCATTGCTCAGCCCGGACACTGAGGTCCAGCTCTGAGGGCCTTCTGGTGGTTCCCTCCCTGCGAGAAGCCAAGTTGCAGGGAACCAGGCAGAGGGCCTTCTCGGTAGTGGCACCCACCCTGTGGAACGCCCTCCCACCAGATGTCAAAGAGAAAAACAACTACCAGGCTTTTAGAAGACATCTGAAGGCAGCCCTGTTTAGGGAAGCTTTTAATGTTTAACAGCCCACTGTATTTTAATATTTTGCTGGAAGCCGCCCAGAGTGGCTGGGGAATAAATTATATTATGATTATTATTGTTGTTGTTGTTGTTGTTTATTGGGACTATAGTTGCCCTTGTTGTCCATGTGTCTGGCATGGATATAGATCCTGTCTTATCCAACCCTTTGCTGATTAGCCAGCAAAAGGGTCCACCAGAGAGGGTTTAATTTGAGTTCTTTGGAACCTATCGCATCTGGGCCAGGTGCTTTCCCTTGATTTGGCTGGCCTGTAAGTCCTTTTATTTCATCAGGTGACACTCAGTATAGGAGACCATGCCTTGCTTGAGGATTTCCATGTGTTTTTTTACTCTGTTGTTGTTTATGAGCCCACAAGGTCTGTGCCTTTCCTGGCTGTGTTGGAGACTGTGGCATGGAGGGAGGGTGCTGTGGGGGGCAGCCTCTCCCCTCCCCACTGCACTGAAATTGCGCTTCCTTATCCTGTTAGCAGTTGGGAAAGGTGGCAGAGCCTCTTCCTCACCATGACCATGAGGACCCAGGTTTTCCATGTCCCCAGGAAGTGTGGGATGTGCTACATAAATAGCAGTCAAGTACAACTTTCCTTGTTTTCCTAGACTGGGCATGCAAGAGAATGTTTGGTTCAGCCACTCAAAAACTTCCTGTTTCCTCCTGGCTGGGGCTTATTTCCTTTTGCATGTGACTAGAGGTGTGCGTGACCTTATCTGTCCAGGTAACAAAAGGGACAAGGCATGAAGCCCTCCCCCCCTTTTGACTTCCTCCGTCGTTGGAGCAGCTTTTAGCTAGAAATTCTCTGTTGTCTTTCAGCCAACAGAGGACACTGGAACTGTCTCCATATGGGATAGATCTACAGGTATATACTTTGTAACTAAGTCTGCCTTCAGGGATCCAACTGTGAACTGAATGAGTGAGTAAACTACTTTTATATATGTTCAGGGAAGTTTTTAATCTGTGATATTTTAGTGTATTTTTGGTTTTTATGGAAGCCGCCCAGAGTGGCTGGGGAAACCCAGCCAGATGGGCGGGGTACAAATAATAAATTATTATTATTATTATTATTATTATTATTATTATTATTATTATTATTAATACTTTACACAAGACTGTGGTGTGTTTGTTCTTTTAAGAGGAATATAAGGGAACTTACCAGGAACCTAATAGTGGGAGGCTGACACGAGCCTGCAACCAGCTATCCGCTGTGCATTTAAAAGGGGAATGTAGAACTCTGCTAAGAGTGTGCTATCGGAAGTTAGGAAGCATATTAATATACAATATATCCTCTTCTGCCACCCTGAACATTCCAACAGGCTGTCAATGGAGAAAATCAACCACCCTCAAACAGAATTACAACACAGCTGCTTTAATAGGTTGAGATGCAGGGGGAGCTTTCAACCCCCCCCCAATCCCCAGGAGAAAGGTCTTGGCAAGCACTGGGTCACAATCCACTGGGCTAAGTCGGGTGAAGCAGAAGGCAAGCATAGTGTGACATTCCCCTTGAAGGCTGCAGCACAGCTCCTTCGCCCTGAAGGGCCAGCACCACCCCACTCAGGCTATGTTCTCAATAATGGCCTCATCCTGATCCAGAGGGGCCACATCCGGGTCTCTGATTGCACCAGAGTCTGCACTGCTTGCCTGCAAAGCAAGGGGGAGAGGAGAAAGAGATGTGAGGGGGCAGTTTGGGGGGAAGACAATCCTGTGGCCGAGAGAATGAAACTCCCAACTCTCCAACTCTGCCTCCCTCCTCCATTCCATAGCTACAGGTGAGGCACCAGAAGCAGGGATGCTGCCCCCTCCCTCACAGGTTTGTCCCCCCTTCTCCTTTCATTTTCCTGGGGTGTTGGAAGGTGCCAGGAGCCCTAATCCCCAGAGGCTTCTTTGCCCATGAGTCACATCCCAGGTATCAAAGCTCTGCCCCCTCTGCAGGTGGGCCCAGGCCCAGGCCAGAGAATCCCAGAAGGGACCGCCAGGGGTCATCTAGTCTGAGGGAATCCATTCAAGTGTTGAGCAGCTCTTCCCATCAGAAACTTCTTCCCGATGCTTTGTCAGAATCTCCTTCTTTGCCATTTGAATCCGTTGGGCAGAAAACAAGCCTGCCTCATCTCTCACGTGACGGCTCTTTCGACCAAGCAGTCAAAGTTGGAGCTCACTCTTCATTAGCAAAAGCATGATCTTCAGAGACTTGGCTGAGCGGCATGCCTAATGGGCGTAGCAGCTCGTCCCTGGTGGGTCTTGCCCCAAGAACCAGTTGCTGAGAATGAAAGCTCCCAGCTCCCCACAGCCCCCTCCCCGTTCCTTCCTCTCCAGGGCTTTCTCAAAGCAATCCGAGACTGCACTTGGCCTGCCGCTGCTTCGCCCATTTCAGCTCTCTTCTCACCCCCCCCCCCAAATCCCCAAGGTTATAAAACAACAATAGGCAAGGTTATTCCCTAGCTCTACTGAACATCATAGGTGATGCTAAATTCTGGAAGGAAGTGTGAGGTGCTTTTTAAAGACTACAGTTGTACCTCGGGTTACAGACGCTTCAGGTTACAGACGCTTCAGGTTACAGACTCTGCTAATCCAGAAATAGTACCTTGGATTAAGAACTTTGCTTCAGGATGAGAACAGAAATCGTGCTCCGGCGGTGCAGCAGCAGCAGGAGGCCCCATTAGCTAAAGTGGTGCTTCAGGTTAAGAACAGTTTCAGGTTAAGAACGGACCTCCGGAATGAATTAACCAGAGGTACCACTGTATTTCATTTAGGTTTCTGAGAGTGCAAACTGTTCTGCTTCTTTTTAAAAGGTAGCCATGCTGCTGGCATCTCCAGTCTCTATTCCTTTCCTGCACCAAGTCCAGTCTTTGCTAGCACCCATTTTTGCCCTTGTTATGGAGTAGGGAGAGAGATGGATTCAGAACTCGGGGTTTGGGACTTCGTTTGCTCGAAGGAGGAGACATGAGAGTCTTCTTCAGATATCTGAAGGGCTCTCCCATGGAAGATGGAGCAAGACTGTTTTCGGCTGCTCCCAGAGGTTTCGACCTCAGTCAGTGGATTGAAATTACAAGAAAGGAGATTCCAGCTAAACATCAGGAAGAACTTTGTGACAGTTGTGGGATGTGAAACACAAGAGCAGTCAAGTACAACATTCCTAGAGTGAGCATGCTTACACATGGGAAGGAATGTTTCCTTCTGGGCTGGGACAGACTTCCTCTGCATGTGACTAGAGGTGGGCGTGGCCTCACCTGTGCAGGTAAGGACAAAAGCACAGAGTAGGGCAGCTATCTCTCTCTCTCTACATGCATCAAAGAAGCAACATCTGCTTAGCCAAAGATGCTCTCTTGGCTGGAGGACAAAGGGACTGTCTTTTTATGAGATAGTTGGAAAGGCTATAATCAGACAACATATCCTCTCTTGCATCCTTGAACATTCCCACAACAGTAAGAGCTGTTCAACAGGGCAATGGACTCCCTCGGGGTGGGGGACACCCTCCAGCCCCCCAGTCCCTTCCAGCTACCTTCCGGGCACAGCAGAGGTTGCGGAGGCTGTATGCAAGGCAGAAGAGAGCAATCGCCAGGGCAGCAACGGAGAAAATGAGCAGCAAGACCCTCACAGCAAAGGCGACGCCCTGGGGAGGAAAGGAGAAACAGAGGAAAATACCACATTCAGGCTGTTGTTCCAAACTGCGGGAGGGCCCAGCAGGTTTAGGGGAGGCTGCTGCTCTGGCCCCCCCAATCTTGTAACAGGGCAAGCGCCTGGGACTCTGCTCACCATGAGATCCCATAAGATTCGCTCGCAGTCTCTCTGTCTCCAGTCATAGTCATAGGCTGGGCTGGGCCTGGTTGGAGAAGGTCCCCACCTGGTCTGGCACACATACTTTCTCCAGTTGAAGGTCTGGTCAAGGTTTGGGATCCAAGCGATGCCTTTCGTCAGAGCCACAATTCCGGCCACAACACTGGCCAAATTGAAGATGGTGGCCGCATGGACCTGGTTCCAGAAAATGTCAGGTGAGCTGCCTGGAGTCCAGCAGACAACCTTGGGTAGGGCTGGGGCAGGGGGCAAAGCTGCTCAGGATTTCAGCTTTTGGGGGAGTGGAGGTGGGGGAGAGGCTGAGCCTCCATTTCTCAGCATAGGTCTACCAGTCACTTCCCTTTTTCCCTTACATGTAAGCTGAAACCTCATACAATCACAGAACTGTAGAGTTGGAAGGGGTTCCAAGGGTCATCTAGTCCAACTCCCTGAAATGCAGGAATCACGCAGCTAAAGAATACCTGACCCAGGGATCTTTCAGACCAAAAGCAGGCAACACAGGTTTTTCCTGGAACCTGCCACACTTACCCAGAAGCCAGCACGTCTCTCGCCCATGATGGACAAGGCACCAGAGAGCATAACCTGTGAAGGAGAAAAGGTCAGAGTGAATGAAGGCTGTGTGGGGCAGAGGGTAGGGAGATGCCCAACTCCTGCTGCTCCTGGAACCACCAGAAGTGGCCTGCACCACTTCTGAGTGGATCTTCCTCAGCTGCTTCAGTGGCCAGGGCACTGAATCACAGAACTGTAGAGCTGGAAGGGACCTCAAGGATCATCTAGCTCCACCCCCTGCAATGCAGGAATCTCAGCTACAGCATCCTTGAAGGACAGCCACCCCACATCTGCTCAAGAAGCTCCAAGGAAGGAGAGTCCACCACCTCCCAAGGGAGTCATACTGTCAAACACTGTCAAACAGCTCTTGCTACCAGAAACCAGCCAGCGGTCTCTTGGGTCTCTGTAAACCTGGAAGTAGGTCTGGGATAGGAAATAAAGGCCACATGGAGGACCAGCTGTCTGCCTAGTGGAGGACTGGGAGGTGTCTAGGGCTGCTGCAGGTGCCACTGGACTCCTTACTCGCAGCAGCCAGCATGCCCAGTGGTCAAGAATCCAGGCTTATTTCTGCTCCTACCCACCCATCACCTGCCATATCATAATGGCCCTTGCTCTTCTGACCTTCACGGTAGATGGTGACCTTGTGTCGTCATGGGAGGCATAACTGCATGTGCCCAGAGCGGTCATTTCTCTCTCCCTCCTTCCTGTCAATTTCTCTTTCTCACCTCCCCCCCCCCCCGCCTTACTGCTGTTTTCACTATTGGATGTTTTAGACTGTAATCTCCTTGGGGGCAGGGACCTGCCTGTTTGTTGCCCTGCTTGCTCATGGCAAGGTGTTCATTCTCATCAGCCACAATCCTCAGGGAGCCTTGTTGCCCCAGCTGCAGGACAGGAAGAAGAATCCTGACCTGATGAATCCCTCAAGTGTGCAAAGGACCCCTGAACATGTACGAAGTGCTTCATAAACTGAAATTCACTTCCAAGCATGGCAGCTGCCCAGGACTCACCAGACCTCCCATCCAGTAAGGCGCTCCTGACCGTATGTAGAACAAATGTCCATAGTCATTCACCACCCCAAGACTGATGACCACAATTCCCAGCAGGATCTGGGCCCCCTGAAAGGCAAATCCACCAAGGTTAAGGTTTTCTCACAAAGGAAGCAAGATGCATGTTTCATAGAACTGCGGCATTGCAGAGTAGGAAGGGACTCCCAGGGGTCATCTAGTCCACCCCTGCAATGCTGGAATCTCAAGCATCCATGACAAATAGCCACCTAACCTCTGCTTAGAAACCTCCAAGAAAAGAGAGCTCACATCCTCCAGCTCTTACTGTCAGAAAGGACTTTCTGATGTTTAGTCAGAATCTCTTTTTTTGCAACCTGAAGCCGTTGGGTTGAGTCCTCCCCCGCCCCCCCCGCCCCCCCCCCCGCCCCCCGAGCAGCAGAAAACAACCTTGTTCCATCCTCCATGTGACAGCCCTTGAGATATCCGGAGATGGCCATCGTGTCACCTCTCAGTGACACATACAAGACACAGTAAGTGGCTCTGTTGACTTGGACTACTGCCATGCGCTCCATGTGGGGCTACCTTTGAAGGTGACCCGGAAACTGCAATTAATCCAGAATGCAGCAGCTAGACTGGTGACTAGGACTGGCTGCCAGGACCACATAACACCGGTCCTGAGAGATCTGCATTTGCTCCCAGTAAGTTTCTGAGCACAATTGAAAGTGTTGGTGTTGACCTTGTAAGCCCTAAACGGTCTCGGTCCGGTATACCTGAAGGAGCGTCTCCACCCCCACTGAGGTCCAGCTCCGAGGGCCTTCTGGTGGTTCCCTCCTTGCAAGAAGCCAAGTTACAGGGAACCAGGCAGAGGGCCTTCTTGGTGGTGGCACCCGCCCTGTGGAACACCCTCCCACCAGATATCAAAGAGATAAACAACTATCTGACATTTAGAAGACATTTGAAGGCAGCCCTGTTTAGGGAAGTTTTTAATGTCTGACATTTTGGTGTATTTTTAATCCTTGTTGGAAGCCGCCCAGAGTGGCGAGTGTGGTTAGTATAAATCACATGAGATGTCTGAGAAGAGTGTGGGAACGGAAGACTGTTTTATCTCTTCAGTCTGAGAGTGTTTAATAACACTTTCACTTTTGCTGTATGCTTTCTGTTTTCTGCCAGAGTTTGGAGGGCAGATGTGATTATGGATTCTCTGTATATATGGTGAATAAAACGTAGTTTAGAGCTACGGGTGTCTCTATCTTCTTGCTGCGTGATGCCAGAAGCCTGGTGTGCCCTTTTCGTATGAGAAGTGTTGCAGAGGGGCACTCGGGAGTGAAGGGACATGCCATTCCAGAGACGAGCCCACTAGGAGACGCTGCTGGGAGGTACTGGGGTCTGCCATGCCCCCCAAGAGCGTTTGCCAGTCTTTAGTTTGGTTTTCCGTGTGTGTGTGAGAGAGAGAGAGAGAGAGTTTCATAGTTTTCAACCAGTGTGCCGTGGCACCCTGGGGTGCCTTGAAGGATGGTCTGGAGTGCCGCGGGCAACACTGGCCTCTGGCCTCCTCCCCTTCCTCTGATGTCTCTGCCTCCCAAAAGCTTGCACAGCTGTTTACTGCAGCAGAGGCTGCCAGAAGGACTCCCAAGGAGACGTGAGAGGAGGCTGAGGAAACACTCCACAAGGCAGGGTGTTCAAAAAAGGGTGAGAGGCTGCAGGCAAGGGGGGGACACAACCCCTGAGCCCCACCGGGGTGCGGCAGAAAGAATGTACTTGCTCAAGGGAGGTGTGGACTCAAAAAAGTTGAACTATATTCTCCATGTTATGAAAGAAAAGACTTCTGTCATGTCACCTCTTGCTCTTCGTGAGCCTGTATAATTTTATAGGCCTGGGGACTCCACTTTTGTGGGTTCCTCAGCGACCGACTACTGCTGTTGGAAAAAGTAAAGCTGTCTCAAACATCACAATGTTGTGTTGATGGAAGAAATCCACCACACACACCCATGGCTCCATCCCTATCTCAGCACACCTGGGATGAAGGAAAAGGGGGAAAACTGCAGTGCTCAGACATCATTGGTGCATCTTTTCGCTCCCACCTCCTCCTGCAAACCCATTTATGTAGCAGAATCTCCCCATTTCATTCCATCTCTGAATCCATTTTGCACAGTTAGAACTTTGCAGTCTGAAATCTGTGTATGCACTTTCTGGATAGAAGAGGCAGAAGTGTGTGCAAGCCTTGCTCTCTTACAGTTCTTAGAGCAATGAAAAAGAATGAAATGCAAGTAGAGGTGGAGGTGGAGAATGAAGCACTAGGCAATCGGCCAAGCATTGTGACTGCACTAAGTCTCAGGTCAAGAAGGGAAGAAAAGTATCGACAGAGAGAACTGAAAGCAAACATTGGCAGACCACTAATATGAGGAGCAATCGCTCAGAAGACAATGAGGAAAGACACTCAAAGATGGCTGTGTAGTTGTAGATGTTATTACAAAGAAGAGGTTGGGGTGGGCCAGTCAGAAGAAACAAAGGGTCTCTGAGTGGTTTAAGAATGACAACATGTTGTAACTGTGCAGCCGCGATGGGAAAGCATTGATGCAATTGTCTGGTCAGGTCTTCATTGACTGTGTAGTTGGACGGGCATCATCAAAGGTAGCCTCTCTGATATTCTGGGAAGGTTATCCTACAGAGGTAAAGGTAAAGGGACCCCTGACCATTAGGTCCAGTCGCGACCGACTCTGGGGTTGCGGCGCTCATCTCGCTTTATTGGCTGAGGGAGCCGACATACAGCTTCCGGGTCATGTGGCCAGCATGACTAAGCCGCTTCTGGCAAACCAGAGCAGCACACGGAAACGTCGTTTACCTTCCCGCCAGAGCGGTACCTATTTATCTACTTGCACTGTGACGTACTTTCGAACTGCTAGGTGGGCAGGAGCAGGGACTGAGCAACGGGAGCTCACCCTGTCACGGGGATTCGAACCGCCGACCTTCTGATTGGCAAGTCCTAGGCTCTGTGGTTTAACCCACAGTGCCACCTGCATTCCTTAAAAGCCTAATTCTTCCCTTGAAGTCTGTGTCTATCGGCGCGCCTTCAGGGAACTCTGCTTAAGGCAAACCCTTTAAACTTTCTCCAACCTTTACATTCTGCAAACACAATTGCTTGTCCTGAATTCTATTCTTGTGGGATTAGCCTTCAGGGCATGTGGCCCAATCCTGCACATGCTTCCTTGGAAGTGAGCCCCTTCATTTAATGGCCCTGCTCCCTAGTGAGTGTCCATCAGATTATGTAGCCAGTTAGTACACACACACACACACACACACACACACACACTTACCCCCAAAACTTTCTGCTCCCCATTGCAATGGAGCGAGAAATGGCGGGCTGTTGTGGGGGCAGAGGCTGGTGCCTGCTGGGTCTTCTGTGTGGGCTCCTGCTGCCTTGCCCAGCACTGCCCCACAGCCTTGAACAGGTAAGAGAGAGAAGACTCCTGGTTGATGGTGATGTTGATGACATTCTTGTCTGAGATCTCCGCAGGGACCTTTTGCTCGTTCAGCGTGAGAAAGCCAGTTGACATCTTGGCCTCTTCCAGTCAGTACAGGTGACAGCAAGATGCACCTGGAGGGACACGCAGAGCAAAGTGTTACTTTGTATATTGCAACTTTTATTGGTAACTCTGGTCACCCGCCACTCCAATCTCTGTGTGCTGTGAGACTCCATGGGTTCTGGTGCTTACCCAGGGTTCATGTTTCCTTTGGAAATGAGGCGCAGCAGAGACTGTGGTGTCTTTATGATATATGGTTTACTTACACATATATACAACCTGAAGGGGCAGATGGGGCTTAACCACCTGGTTAGGTGTGCCATCTGGGAGAAGGAAAACTGATCTTAAACCTCTGCTGCCTTGAGGGATATCTCTGGGAGAAGACAAGGCTAAGGAGTAAATCCTCCACAAATCCCGATGGAGTCCCCAAGATGGTTGGATGGTGCCTCAAATGCCTCCTTCTGGCAACTCCTGCAGCCAAGCTGGTGCCAAACATACTGCTCTGCTTTCCTTTGGAGCCCATCAGTGAGGCTGAGGGGGGGTCTTGACATCTGGCCAGCCCAGGACCTCCAGACACACGGTCCAGACTTGCGCCCTGGGGAGGTCCCTTCAGGGCTGCTAATGCACTGGTTGTACTTCACCCCCAGAGGTGCACTCTGTTGTCTCTTGAGACAGGCAGATGTCAACAACAAACAACCTGAACCTATGATGGAGGGGCTCATAGCATCCCACCCCCCGTTTACAAAATTTCTTTTCCTCCATAGCCACAGCCATGAATTCAAACAGAAATCCAACATTTCTCTCAATTCTTGCTTGCTGCTTGAGCTCTAGGTCACATCACTTCCACCTTCAGCTCTGATCAAACCTTCTTACTACCTTCTGAGTTGAGGGAGGGGCCTTACATTTCAACACTTGCTGGATCCAAAGGGTAGAAGGAGCTCACAAACAGCCTACTTCTGTCCCAAACGCATAACACTATTTTAAGACTGTTTCCACAAACATTTGAAACTTGTGGTGAGGTATGTTAGGCTGATGGGCAATAACTGGCTTAAGATTACACCCAGTGAGCTTCACGGCTGAGTGAGAATTCGAACCAAAGTCTCACCTGGGTCCTATGCCAAAGCTTTAACCACTGCAGCCCACTGGCTCTGGGAAGTGAGCTTATGAGAATTCACCCAAATTCAGCCGAATGATTCCCTGCAAGATACATCAGGCTGGCACTGCCTAAACGGTCTTGCTCTCCATCACACACGAGGGATTTGCTTGCTGGCTCAGTGCTCACAATGGCAAACACAAGCTAAAACCTCAGCTTTTAAAAAAATGCCCTGAAGAAGCCGCCGCTTCTTATCAGCCCAATATGTGTGGTGTGGCTCTGCCCTATAGGTAGGATCAAGAGGATTATAATTGTGGAAGCCAAGAACTGTGGACTTGCAAGGAACCCCAAGAGCCATCTGCCTCCATGGCATTCTGTGGGCACCGTTGTGATGCCTGAGGCACGATGAGCCAGATTTCCTGTTTGGATCCACAGCCATTCTGGCGGGATTCTCAGAGAACCAAACCCCGGGGACACTCACCCTTGGCAGAAATGCGGACACGCGCTGGGCTGGCTGCTGGCGGGGGCCCAGAGAGGCTCCTGGGTGTTGGCGATGCCAGCGGCTGAGGCTGCGCTGCTCCGAGGTGCTCCTCTTCTGCGCAGATGCTGTGGCAGGAAGCAGCCAGCAAAACCAATAAATAAGCCTCTTCCTGTAACAATTGCCTCAGAGGGGATTTCCAGCCTTGAAAGCGCTGGAGCCGAGCGTGCGAGGAAAGATTTTGCCCTCCTGCTGAACCCGCCATGCAGCTGGCCAAGAGAACAAGCCAGATCTGTCCGTGCAACCCTGGGAGGATGTCAACAAGCTGCTACTCTGGACATTGAAATGGAGAAGGGCATTTGTGATGGCAAGAGTCTGTATACCAGCTGGTGGTGGTCACAGGTGGGAGAAGCAGTGCTCCTGCCCTTGGGTCCTGCTTGTGGGCTCTCTCCCATTGGGGCACCAGAAGGAGAAGATGCTGGGCTGTTTGGCTTGATCCAGCTGCTGCAGAGCTCTGATTAGCTTCTTATGGTTCCTAAACAGTCCCTCAAACCTCGTTGGGCTGCTGCTCCCACCATCCCCAGGCACCGTATCTGCAGGAGCAGCGGTCCAGCAGTGTCCACAGAGCACCAGGTGGGCTTCCTCCGCAGGATCATGGAGTTGTTCCTCTGACTTACTGCGTTTCCAGTTTGTCTCCTTGCTCAGTAAGCTTGCCACCCTTGGGCTCCCTAGCAGCAGATAGAGTTTGGAAAATGTGGCAGAGAAG